>NW_025727575.1:0-300000 GCF_021461385.2 Schistocerca piceifrons | reverse complement strand
ACTTAAGAACAAGAAGACTGACACTCCTTGCTGACTATGTTTTGAACCATTCCTGTGACACCCGTTATAGATTCCGACGCTTCACTTGATGTTTACTGTATCCCTTGGAACTTGTTATTGACGATGAAACACAGAAATTGCATCGGAATTAATTACAAAAGGCACAACGCCGACTTAAGGACAAGGAGACTGACTTTTCTAACTGGCTATGATTTGAACCATTCCTGTGACACTAGCTATAGATTCCGATGCTTCACTTCAGGTTTATTGTATCCCTCTGACCTTCTTATTGACCATGAAACACAGAAATTGCATCGGAATTAAATGGAAAAGGCACAATGTCGACGTAAGTACAAGAAGACTGACTCTTCTTACTGTCTATGTTTTGAACCATTCCTGTGACACTAGTTATAGATTCCGATGCTTCACTCCAGGTTTACTATATCCCTTGGACATTCTTATTGACGATGAAACACAGAAATTGCATCGGAATTAAATAAAAAGGCACAATGCCGACTTAAGGACAAGAAGACTGACTCTTCTTACTGACTTTGTTTTGAACCAGTCCTGTGACACTAGTTATAGATTCCGTTGCGTCACTCCAGGTTTACTGTATCCCTTGGACCTTCTTATTAAACTATGAAACACAGAAATTGCATCGGAATTAATTACAAAAGGCACAATGCCGACTTAAGTACAAGAAGACTGACTCTCCTAACTGACTATGTTTCAAACCATTCCTGTGACACTAGCTGTAGATTCTGAAGCTTCACTTCAGGTTTACTGTATCCCTTGGACCTTCTTATTGACGATGAAACACAGAGATTGCATCGGAATTAAATACAAAAGGCACAATGCCGAATTAAGTACAACAAGAATGACTCTTCTTACTGACTATGATTTGAACCATGCCTGTGACACTAGTTATAGATTCCGATGCTTCACTCCAGGTTTACTGTATCCCTTGGACCTTCTTATTGACGATGAAACACAGAAATGGCATCGGAATTAAATACAAAAAGCACAATACCGACTTAAGTACAAGAGGACTGACTCTTCTTACTAACTATGTTTTGAACCATTCCTGTGACACTAGTTATCGATTCCAATGCTTCACTTCAGGATTACTGTATCCCTCTGACACTCTTATTGACGATGAAACACAGAAATTGCACCGGAATTAAATAGAAAAGGCACAATGCCGACTTAGGTACAAGAAGACAGACTCTTCTGACTGTCTATGTTTTGAACCATCCCTGTGACACTAGTTATAGATTCCGATGCTTCACTCCAGGTTTACTGTATCCCTTGGTCCTTCTTATTGACGATGAAACACAGAAATTGCATCGGAATTAAATACAAAAGGCACAATGCCGACTTAAGTACAAGAAGACTGACTCTCCTTACTGACTATGTTTTGAACCATTCCAGTGACACTAGTTATAAATTCCGATGCTTCACTTCAGGTTTACTGTATCCCTTGGACCTTCTTATTGACGAAGAAACACAGAAAATGCATCGGAATGAAATACGAAAGGCACAATGCCGACTTAAGTACAAGAAGACCGACTCTTCCTACTGACTATGTTTTGAACCATTCCTGTGACACCCGTTATAGATTCCGACGCTTTACTTGATGTTTACTGTATCCCTTGGAACTTGTTATTGACGATGAAACACAGAAATTGCATCGGAATTAAATACTAAAGGCACAATGCCGAATTAAGTACAAGAAGACTGACTCTTCTTACTGTCTATGTTTTGAACCATTACTGTGACACTAGTTACAGATTCCGATGCTTCACTCCAGGTTTACTGTATCCCTTTGACCTTCTTATTGACGATGAAACACAGAAATTGCATCGGAATTATATACAAAAGGCGCAATGCCGACTTAAGGACAAGAAGACTGACTCTTCTTACTGACTATGTTTTGAACCATTCCTGTAACATTAGCTATAGATTCCGATGCTTCACTTCAGGTTTACTGTATCCCTCTGATCTTCTTATTGACGATGAAACATAGAAATTGCATCGGAATTAAATACAAAAGGCAAAATGCCGTCTGAAGTACACGAAGAACGACTCTTCTTACTGTCTATGATTTGAACCGTTCCTGTGACACTAGCTACAGATTCCGATGCTTCACTCCAGGTTTACTGTATCCCTCTGACCTTCTTATTCATGATGAAACACAGAAATTGCATCGGAATTAAATACAAAAGGCACAATGCCGAATTAAGTTCAAGAAGACTGACTCTTCTTACTGTCTATTTTTGAACCAGTCCTGTGACACTAGTTATGGATTCCGATGCTTCACTCCAGGTTTACTGTATCCCTTGGACCTTCTTATTGACGATGAAACACAGAAATTGCATCGGAATTAAATACAAAAGGAACAATGCCGACTTAAGTAAAAGAAGTCTGCCTCTTCTTACTGTCTATGATTTGAACGATTCCTGTGACACTAGTTATAGATTCCGATGCTTCACTCCAGGTTTACTGTATCGGTTGGACCTTCATATTAACGATGAAACACAGAAATTGCATCAGAATGAGATAGAAAATGCTCAATGATGACTTAAGTACAATAAGACTGACTATTCTTACTGACTATGATTTGAACCATTCCTGTGACCCTAGTTATAGAATCCGATGCTTCACTCCAGAATTACTGTATCCCTTGGACCTTCTTATTAAACGATGAAACACAGAAATTGCATCGGAATTAATTACAAAAGGCACAATGCCGACTTAAGTACAAGAAGACTGACTCTTCTAACTGACTATGTTTCGAACCATTCCTGTGACACTAGCTGTAGATTCCGAAGCTTCACTTCAGGTTTACTGTATCCCTTGGACCTTCTTATTGACGATGAAACACAGAGATTGCATCGGAATTAAATACAAAAGGCACAATGCCGAATTAAGTACAACAAGAATGAGTCTTCTTACTGACTATGTTTTGAACCATTCCTGTGACACTAGTTGTCGATTCCAATGCTTCACTTCAGGATTACTGTATCCCTCTGACACTCTTATTGACGATGAAACACAGAAATTGCACCGGAATTAAATAGAAAAGGCACAATGCCGACTTAGGTACAAGAAGACAGACTCTTCTGACTGTCTATGTTTTGAACCATCCCTGTGACACTAGTTATAGATTCCGATGCTTCACTCCAGGTTTACTGTATCCCTTGGTCCTTCTTATTGACGATGAAACACAGAAATTGCATCGGAATTAAATACAAAAGGCACAATGCCGACTTAAGTACAAGATGACTGACTCTCCTTACTGACTATGTTTTGAACCATTCCAGTGACACTAGTTATAAATTCCGATGCTTCACTTCAGGTTTACTGTATCCCTTGGACCTTCTTATTGACGATGAAACACAGAAAATGCATCGGAATGAAATACGAAAGGCACAATGCCGACTTAAGTACAAGAAGACCGACTCTTCCTACTGACTATGTTTTGAACCATTCCTGTGACACCCGTTATAGATTCCGACGCTTTACTTGATGCTTACTGTATCCCTTGGAACTTGTTATTGACGATGAAACACAGAAATTGCATCGGAATTAAATTCTAAAGGCACAATGCCGAATTAAGTACAAGAAGACTGACTCTTCTTACTGTCTATGTTTTGAACCATTACTGTGACACTAGTTACAGATTCCGATGCTTCACTCCAGGTTTACTGTATCCCTTGGACCTTCTTATTGACGATGAAACACAGAAATTGCATCGGAATTATATACAAAAGGCGCAATGCCGACTTAAGGACAAGAAGACTGACTCTTCTTACTGACTATGTTTTGAACCATTCCTGTAACACTAGCTATAGATTCCGATGCTTCACTTCAGGTTTACTGTATCCCTCTGATCTTCTTATTGACGATGAAACACAGAAATTGCATCGGAATTAAATACAAAAGGCAAAATGCCGTCTGAAGTACACGAAGAACGACTCTTCTTACTGTCTATGATTTGAACCGTTCCTGTGACACTAGCTACAGATTCCGATGCTTCACTCCAGGTTTACTGTATCCCTCTGACCTTCTTATTCATGATGAAACACAGAAATTGCATCGGAATTAAATACAAAAGGCACAATGCCGAATTAAGTTCAAGAAGACTGACTCTTCTTACTGTCTATTTTTGAACCAGTCCTGTGACACTAGTTATGGATTCCGATGCTTCACTCCAGGTTTACTGCATCCCTTGGACCTTCTTATTGACGATGAAACACAGAAATTGCATCGGAATTAAATACAAAAGGAATAATGCAGACTTAAGTAAAAGAAGTCTGCCTCTTCTTACTGTCTATGATTTGAACGATTCCTGTGACACTAGTTATAGATTCCGATGCTTCACTCCAGGTTTACTGTATCGATTGGACCTTCATATTAACGATGAAACACAGAAATTGCATCAGAATGAGATAGAAAATGCTCAATGATGACTTAAGTACAATAAGACTGACTATTCTTACTGACTATGATTTGAACCATTCCTGTGACCCTAGTTATAGAATCCGATGCTTCACTCCAGAATTACTGTATCCCTTGGACCTTCTTATTAAACGATGAAACACAGAAATTGCATCGGAATTAATTACAAAAGGCACAATGCCGACTTAAGTACAAGAAGACTGACTCTTCTAACTGACTATGCTTTGAACCATTCCTGTGACACTAGCTATAGATTCCGAAGCTTCACTTCAGGTTTACTGTATTGCTTGGACCTTCTTATTGACGATGAAACACAGAAATTGCATCGGAATTAAATACAAAAGGCACAATGCCGACTTAAGGACAAGAAGACTGACTCTTCTTACTGACTTTGTTTTGAACCATTCCTGTGACACTAGTTATAGATTCCGATGCTTCCCTTCAGGTTTATTGTATCACTCTGACCTTCCTATTGACGATGAAACACAGAATTTGCATCGGAATTAAATAGAAAAGGCACAATGTCGACGTAAGTACAAGAAGACTGACTCTTCTTACTGTCTATGTTTTGAACCATTCCTGTGAAACTAGTTATAGATTCCGATGCTTCACTCCAGGTTTTCTATATCCCTTGGACCTTCTTATTGACGATGAAACTCAGAAATGGCATCGGAATTAAATAATAAAGGCACAATGCCGACTTACGTACAAAAAGACTGACTCTTCTTACTGACTATGTTTTGAACCATTCCATTGACACTAGTTGTAGATTTCGATGCTTTACTCAAGGTTTACTGTGTCCCTTGGACCCTCTTATTGACGATGAAACACAGAAATAGCATCGGAATTAAATACAAAAGGCACAATGCCGACTTAAGTACAAGAAGACTGACTCTTCTTACGGTCTATGTTTTGAACCATCCCTGTGACACTAGTTACAGATTCCGATGCTTCACTCCAGGCTTACTGTATCCCTTGGTCCTTCTTATTGACGATGAAACACAGAAATTGCATCGGAATTAAAAACAAAAGGCACAATGCCGACTTAAGAACAAGAAGACTGACTCTCCTTACTGACTATGTTTTGAACCATTCCTGTGGCACTAGTTATAAACTCCGATGCTTCACTTCAGGTTTACTGTATCGCTTGGACCTTCTTATTGACGATGAAACACAGAAATTGCATCGGAATTAAATACAAAAATGCACAAAGCAGAATTAAGTACAAGAAGACTCACTCTTCTTACTGTCAATGTTCTGAACCTTTCCTGTGACACTAGTTATAGATTCCGATGCTTCACTCCAGGTTTACTGTATCCCTCTGACCTTCTTACTGACGATGAAACACAGAAATTGCATCGGAATTAAATAGAAAAGGCACAATGCCGACTTAAGTACAAGAAGACTGACTCTTCTTACTGTCTATGTTTTGAACCATCCCTGTGACACTAGTTAATGATTCCGATGCTTCACTCCAGGTTTACTGTATCCCTTGGTCCTTCTTATTGCGATGAAACACAGAAATTGCATCGGAATTAAATACAAAAGGCACATTGCCGACTTAAGTACAAGAAGACTGACTCTACTTACTGATTATGTTTTTTACCATTCCTGTGACACTAGTTATAAATTCCTATGCTTCACTTCAGGTTTACAGTATCCCTTGGACCATCTTATTGACGATGAAACACAGAAAATGCATCGGAATTAAATACAAAAGGCACAATGCCGACTTAAGTACATGAAGAAAGACTCTTCCTACTGACTATGTTTTGAACCATTCCGTGACACCCGTTGTAGATTCCGATGCTTAACTTGAGGTTTACTGTATCCCTTGGACCTTCTTATTGACGATGAAACACAGAAATTGCATCGGAAATAAATACAAAAGGCACAATGCTGACTTAAGTACAAGAAGACTGACACTCCTTACTGACTATGTTTTGAACCAATCCTGTGACACTAGTTATAAACTCCGATGCTTCACTTCAGGTTTACTGTATCGCTTGGACCTTCTTATTGACGATGAAACACAGAAATTGCATCTGAATTAAATACAAAATGCACAAAGCAGAATTAAGTACAAGAGGACTGACTCTTCTTACTGTCTATGTTTTGAACCATTCCTGTGACACTAGTTATAGATTCCGATGCTTCACTCCAGGTTTACTGTATCCCTTGGACCTTCTTATTGATGATGAAACATAGAAATTACACCGGAATTAAATACAAAAGGCACAATGGCCACTTAAGGACAAGAAGACTGACTCTTCTTACTGACTTTGTTTTGAACCATTCCTGTGACACTAGTTATAGATTCCGATGCTTCACTTCAGGATTACTGTATCCCTCTGACCTTCTTATTGACGATGAAACACAGAAATTGCATCGGAATTAAATAGAAAAGGCACAATGCCGACTTAAGAACAAGAAGACTGACTCTTCTTACAGTCTAGTTTTGAACCATTCCATTGACACTAGTTATAGATTCCGATGCTTCACTCCAGGTTTACTGTATCCCTTGGACCCTCTTATTGATGATGAAACACAGAAATTGCGCCGGAATTAAATACAAAAGGCACAATGGCCACTTACGGACAAGAAGACTGACTCTTCTTACTGACTTTGTTTTGAACCATTCCTGTGACACTAGTTATAGATTCCGATGCTTCACTTCAGGTTTATTGTATCCCTCTGACCTTCTTGTTGACGATGAAACACAGAAATTGCATCGGAATTCAATAGAAAAGGCACAATGCCGACTTAAGTACAAGAAGACAGACTCTTCTTACTGACTATGTTTTGAACCATTCCTGTGACACTAGTTATAGATTCCGATGCTTCACTCCAGGTTTACTGTATCCCATGGTCCTTCTTATTGACGATGAAACACAGAAATTGCATCGGAATTAAATACAAAAGGCACAATGCCGACTTAAGAACAAGATGACTGACACTCCTTACTGACTATGTTTTGAACCATTCCTGTGACACTAGTTATAAACTCCGATGCTTCACTACAGGTTTACTGTATCGCTTGGACCTTCTTATTGACGATGAAACACAGAAATTGCATCGGAATTAAATAGAAAAGGCACAATGCCGACTTAAGAACAAGAAGACTGACTCTTCTTACAGTCTAGTTTTGAACCATTCCATTGACACTAGTTATAGATTCCGATGCTTCACTCCAGGTTTACTGTGTCCCTCTGACCTTCTTACTGACGATGATACACAGAAATTGCATCGGAATTAAATGAAAAGGCACAATGCCGACTTAAGTACAAGAAGACTGACTCTTCTTACTGACTATGTTTTGAACCATTCCTGTGACACTAGTTATAAATTCCGATGCTTCACTTCAGTTATACAGTAGCCCTTGGACCATCTTATTGACGATGAAACACAGAAAATGCATCTGAATTGAATACAAAAGGCACAATGCCGACTTAAGTACATGAAGACCGACTCTTCCTACTGACTATGCTTTGAACCATTCCTGTGACATCCGTTATAGATTCCGAAGCTTCACTTGAGGTTTACTGTTTCCCTTGGACCTTCTTATTGACGATGAAACACAGAAATTGCATCGGAAATAAATACAAAATGCACAATGCAGAATTAAGTACAAGGAGACTGACTCTTCTTACTGTCTATGTTCTGAACCATTTCTGTGACACTAGTTATAGATTCCGATGCTTCACTCCAGGTTTAATGTATCCCTTGGACCTTCTTATTGATGATGAAACACAGATATTGCACCGGAATTAAATACAAAAGGCACAATAGCCACTTAAGGACAAGAAGACTGACTCTTCTTACTGACTTTGTTTTGAACCACTCCTGTGACACTAGTTATAGATTCCGATGCTTCACTTCAGGTTTATTGTATCCCTCTGACCTTCGTATTGACGATGAAACACAGAAATTGCATCGGAATTAAATAGAAAAGGCACAATGCCGACTTAAGTACAAGAAGACTGACTGTTCTTACTGACTATGTTTTGAACCATTCCTGTGACACTAGTTATAGATTCCGAAGCTTCACTTCAGGATTAGTGTATCCCTCTGACCTTCTTATTGACGATGAAACACAGATATTGCCTTGGAATTAAATAGAAATGGCACAATGCCGACTTAAGTACAAGAAGACTGACTCTTCTTACAGTCTATGTTTTGAACCATCCCAGTGACACTAGTTATAGATTCCGATGCTTAACTCCAGGTTTACTGTATCTCTTGGTCCTTCTTATTGACGACGAAACACAGAAATTGCATCGGGATTAAATACAAAAGGCACAATGCCGTCTTAAGTACAAGAAGACTGACTCTCCTTACTGACTATGTTTTGAACCATTCCTGTGACACTAGTCATAAATTCCGATGCTTCACTTCAGGTTTACTGTATCCCTTAGACCTTCTTATGGACGATGAAACACAGAAAATGCATCAGAATTAAATACAAAAGGCACAATGCCGACTTAAGTACATGAAGACCGACTCTTCCTACTGACTATGATTTGAACCATTCCTGTGACACCCGTTATACATTCCGATGCTTCACTTGAGGTTTACTGTCTTCCTTGGACCTTCTTATTGACGATGCAACACATAAATTGCATCGGGATTAAACACAAAAGGCACAATGCCGACTTAAGGACAAGAAGACTGACTCTTCTTACTGACTATGTTTTGAACTATTGCTGTGACACTAGTTATAGATTCCGATGCTTCACTCCAATTTTACTATATCCCTTGGACCTTCTTATTGACGATGAAACACAAAAATTGCATCAGAATTAAATAGAAAAGGCACAATGCCGACTTAAGTACAAGAAGACTGACTCTTCTTACTGTCTATGTTTAGAACCATCCCCGTGACACTAGTTATAGATTCCGATGCTTCACTCCAGGTTTACTGTATCCCTTGGTCCATCTTATTGACGATGAAACACAGAAATTGCATCGGAATTAAATACAAAAGGCACAATGCCGACATAAGTACAAGAAGACTAACTCTCCTTACTGACTATGCTTCGAACCATTCCTGTGACACTAGGTATAAACTCCGATGCTTCGCTTCAGGTTTACTGTATCGCTTGGACCTTCTTATTGACGATGAAACACAGAAATTGCATCGGAATTAAATACAAAATGCACAAAGCAGAATTAAGTGCAAGAAGACTCACTCTTCTTACTGTCTATGTTTTGAACCATTCCTGTGACACTAGTTGTAGATTCCGATGCTTCACTCCAGGTTTGCTGTATCCCTTGGACCTACTTATTGACGATGAAACACAGAAATTGCATCGGAAGTAAATACAAAAGGCACAATGCCGACTTAAGGACAAGAAGACTGACTCTTCTTACTGACTTTGTTTTGAACTATTCTTGTGACACTAGTTATAGATTCAGATTCTTCACTTCAGGTTTATTGTATCCCTCTGACCTCCTTATTGACGATGAAACACAGAAATTGCATCGGAATTAAATAAAAATGACACAATGCCGACTTAAGTGCAAGAAGACTGACTCTTCTTATTGACTATGTTTTGAACCATTCCTGTGACTCTAGTTACAGATTCCGATGCTTCACTTCAGGATTACTGTATCCCTCTGACCTTCTTATTGACGATGAAACACAGAAATTGCATCGGAATTAAATAGAAAAGGCACAATGCCGACTTAAGTACAAGAAGACTGACTCTTCTTACTGTCTATGTTTTGAACCTCCCTGTGACACTAGTTATAGATTCCGATGCTTCACTCCAGGTTTACTGTATCCCTTGGTCCTTCTTATTGACGATGAAACACAGAAATTGCATCGGAATTAAATACAAAAGGCACAATGCTTACTTAAGTACAAGGAGACTGACTCTCCTTACTGACTATGTTTTGAACCATTCCTGTGACACTAGTTATAAATTCCGATGCTTCACTTCAGGTTTACTGTATCCCTTGGACCTTCTTATTGACGATGAAACACAGAAAATGCATCGGAATTAAATACAAAAGGCACAAAGCCGACTTAAGTACATGAAGACCGACTCTTCCTACTGACTATGTTTTGAACCATTCCTGTGACACCCGTTATAGATTCCGATGCTTCACTTGAGGTTTACTGTATCCCTCTGACCTTCGTATTGACGATGAAACACAGAAATTGCATCGGAATTAAATAGAAAAGGCACAATGCCGACTTAAGTACAAGAAGACTGACTGTTCTTACTGACTATGTTTTGAACCATTCCTGTGACACTAGTTATAGATTCCGAAGCTTCACTTCAGGATTACTGTATCCCTCTGACCTTCTTATTGACGATGAAACACAGATATTGCCTTGGAATTAAATAGAAATGGCACAATGCCGACTTAAGTACAAGAAGACTGACTCTTCTTACAGTCTATGTTTTGAACCATCCCAGTGACACTAGTTATAGATTCCGATGCTTAACTCCAGGTTTACTGTATCTCTTGGTCCTTCTTATTGACGACGAAACACAGAAATTGCATCGGGATTAAATACAAAAGGCACAATGCCGTCTTAAGTACAAGAAGACTGACTCTCCTTACTGACTATGTTTTGAACCATTCCTGTGACACTAGTCATAAATTCCGATGCTTCACTTCAGGTTTACTGTATCCCTTAGACCTTCTTATGGACGATGAAACACAGAAAATGCATCAGAATTAAATACAAAAGGCACAATGCCGACTTAAGTACGTGAAGACCGACTCTTCCTACTGACTATGATTTGAACCATTCCTGTGACACCCGTTATACATTCCGATGCTTCACTTGAGGTTTACTGTCTTCCTTGGACCTTCTTATTGACGATGCAACACATAAATTGCATCGGGATTAAACACAAAAGGCACAATGCCGACTTAAGGACAAGAAGACTGACTCTTCTTACTGACTATGTTTTGAACTATTGCTGTGACACTAGTTATAGATTCCGATGCTTCACTCCAATTTTACTATATCCCTTGGACCTTCTTATTGACGATGAAACACAAAAATTGCATCAGAATTAAATAGAAAAGGCACAATGCCGACTTAAGTACAAGAAGACTGACTCTTCTTACTGTCTATGTTTAGAACCATCCCCGTGACACTAGTTATAGATTCCGATGCCTCACTCCAGGTTTACTGTATCCCTTGGTCCATCTTATTGACGATGAAACACAGAAATTGCATCGGAATCAAATACAAAAGGCACAATGCCGACATAAGTACAAGAAGACTAACTCTCCTTACTGACTATGCTTCGAACCATTCCTGTGACACTAGGTATAAACTCCGATGCTTCGCTTCAGGTTTACTGTATCGCTTGGACCTTCTTATTGACGATGAAACACAGAAATTGCATCGGAATTAAATACAAAATGCACAAAGCAGAATTAAGTGCAAGAAGACTCACTCTTCTTACTGTCTATGTTTTGAACCATTCCTGTGACACTAGTTGTAGATTCCGATGCTTCACTCCAGGTTTGCTGTATCCCTTGGACCTACTTATTGACGATGAAACACAGAAATTGCATCGGAAGTAAATACAAAAGGCACAATGCCGACTTAAGGACAAGAAGACTGACTCTTCTTACTGACTTTGTTTTGAACTATTCTTGTGACACTAGTTATAGATCCAGATTCTTCACTTCAGGTTTATTGTATCCCTCTGACCTCCTTATTGACGATGAAACACAGAAATTGCATCGGAATTAAATAAAAATGACACAATGCCGACTTAAGTGCAAGAAGACTGACTCTTCTTATTGACTATGTTTTGAACCATTCCTGTGACTCTAGTTACAGATTCCGATGCTTCACTTCAGGATTACTGTATCCCTCTGACCTTCTTATTGACGATGAAACACAGAAATTGCATCGGAATTAAATAGAAATGGCACAATGCCGACTTAAGTACAAGAAGACTGACTCTTCTTACTGTCTATGTTTTGAACCTCCCTGTGACACTAGTTATAGATTCCGATGCTTCACTCCAGGTTTACTGTATCCCTTGGTCCTTCTTATTGACGATGAAACACAGAAATTGCATCGGAATTAAATACAAAAGGCACAATGCTTACTTAAGTACAAGGAGACTGACTCTCCTTACTGACTATGTTTTGAACCATTCCTGTGACACTAGTTATAAATTCCGATGCTTCACTTCAGGTTTACTGTATCCCTTGGACCTTCTTATTGACGATGAAACACAGAAAATGCATCGGAATTAAATACAAAAGGCACAAAGCCGACTTAAGTACATGAAGACCGACTCTTCCTACTGACTATGTTTTGAACCATTCCTGTGACACCCGTTATAGATTCCGATGCTTCACTTGAGGTTTACTGTATCCCTCTGACCTTCGTATTGACGATGAAACACAGAAATTGCATCGGAATTAAATAGAAAAGGCACAATGCCGACTTAAGTACAAGAAGACTGACTGTTCTTACTGACTATGTTTTGAACCATTCCTGTGACACTAGTTATAGATTCCGAAGCTTCACTTCAGGATTACTGTATCCCTCTGACCTTCTTATTGACGATGAAACACAGATATTGCATCGGAATTAAATAGAAATGGCACAATGCCGACTTAAGTACAAGAAGACTGACTCTTCTTACAGTCTATGTTTTGAACCATCCCAGTGACACTAGTTATAGATTCCGATGCTTCACTCCAGGTTTACTGTATCTCTTGGTCCTTCTTATTGACGACGAAACACAGAAATTGCATTGGGATTAAATACAAAAGGCACAATGCCGTCTTAAGTACAAGAAGACTGACTCTCCTTACTGACTATGTTTTGAACCATTCCTGTGACACTAGTCATAAATTCCGATGCTTCACTTCAGGTTTACTGTATCCCTTAGACCTTCTTATTGACGATGAAACACAGAAAATGCATCAGAATTAAATACAAAAGGCACAATGCCGACTTAAGTACATGAAGACCGACTCTTCCTACTGACTATGATTTGAACCATTCCTGTGACACCCGTTATACATTCCGATGCTTCACTTGAGGTTTACTGTCTTCCTTGGACCTTCTTATTGACGATGCAACACATAAATTGCATCGGGATTAAACACAAAAGGCACAATGCCGACTTAAGGACAAGAAGACTGACTCTTCTTACTGACTATGTTTTGAACTATTGCTGTGACACTAGTTATAGATTCCGATGCTTCACTCCAGGTTTACCGTATCCCTTGGACCGTCTTACTGACGATGAAACGCAGAAATTGCATCGGAATTAATTACAAAAGGCACAATGCCGACTTAAGGACAAGAAGACTGACTCTTCTTACTGACTATGTTTGAACCATTCCTGTGACACTAGCTATAGATTCCGATGCTTCACTTCAGGTTTATTGTATCCCTTGGACCTTCATATTGACGATGAAACACAGAAATTGCATCGGAATTAAATAGATAAGGCACAATGTCGACGTAAGTACAAGAAGACTGACTCTTCTTACTGTCTATGTATTGAACCATTCCTGTGACACTAGTTATAGATTCCGATGCTTCACTCCAATTTTACTATATCCCTTGGACCTTCTTATTGACGATGAAACACAAAAATTGCATCAGAATTAAATAGAAAAGGCACAATGCCGACTTAAGTACAAGAAGACTGACTCTTCTTACTGTCTATGTTTAGAACCATCCCCGTGACACTAGTTATAGATTCCGATGCTTCACTCCAGGTTTACTGTATCCCTTGGTCCATCTTATTGACGATGAAACACAGAAATTGCATCGGAATTAAATACAAAAGGCACAATGCCGACATAAGTACAAGAAGACTAACTCTCCTTACTGACTATGCTTCGAACCATTCCTGTGACACTAGGTATAAACTCCAATGCTTCGCTTCAGGTTTACTGTATCGCTTGGACCTTCTTATTGACGATGAAACACAGAAATTGCATCGGAATTAAATACAAAATGCACAAAGCAGAATTAAGTGCAAGAAGACTCACTCTTCTTACTGTCTATGATTTGAACCATTCCTGTGACACTAGTTGTAGATTCCGATGCTTCACTCCAGGTTTACTGTATCCCTTGGACCTACTTATTGACGATGAAACACAGAAATTGCATCGGAATTAAATACAAAAGGCACAATGCCGACTTAAGGACAAGAAGACTGACTCTTCTTACTGACTTTGTTTTGAACTATTCTTGTGACACTAGTTATAGATTCCGATTCTTCACTTCAGGTTTATTGTATCCCTCTGACCTCCTTATTGACGATGAAACACAGAAATTGCATCGGAATTAAATAGAAATGGCACAATGCCGACTTAAGTGCAAGAAGACTGACTCTTCTTATTGACTACGTTTTGAACCATTCCTGTGACTCTAGTTACAGATTCCGATGCTTCACTTCAGGATTACTGTATCCCTCTGACCTTCGTATTGACGATGAAACACAGAAATTGCATCGGAATTAAATAGAAAAGGCACAATGCCGACTTAAGTACAAGAAGACTGACTCTTCTTACTGTCTATGTTTTGAACCTCCCTGTGACACTAGTTATAGATTCCGATGCTTCACTCCAGGTTTACTGTATCCCTTGGTCCTTCTTATTGACGATGAAACACAGAAATTGCATCGGAATTAAATACAAAAGGCACAATGCTTACTTAAGTACAAGAGGACTGACTCTTCTTACTGTCTATGTTTTGAGCCATTCCTATGACACTAGTTATAGATTCCGATGCTTCACTCCAGGTTTACTGTATCCCTTGGACCTTCTTATTGACGATGAAAAACAGAAATTGCATCGGAATTAAATAGAAAAGGCTCAATGCCGACTTAAGGACAAGAAGACTGACTCTTCTTACTGACTATGTTTTGAACCATTCCTGTGACACTAGCTATAGATTCCGATGCTTCACTTCAGGTTCACTGTATCCCTCTGAACTTCTTATTGACGATGAAACAAAGAAATTGCACCGGAATTAAATACAAAAGGCAAAATGCCGACTGAAGTACACGAAGACTGACTCTTCCTACCGTCTATGATTTGAACCATTCCTGTGACACTAGTTACAGATTCCGATGCTTCACTCCACGTTTACTGTATCCCTCGGACCTTCTTATTGACGATGAGACACAGAAATTGCATCGTAATTAAATACAAAAGGCACAACGCCGACTTAAGTACAAGAAGACTAACTCTTCTTACTGACTATGCTTTGAACCATTCCTGTGACACTAGTTATGGATTCCGATGCTTCACTTCAGGTTTACTGTATCCCTCTGACCTTCTTATTGACGATGAAACACAGAAATTGAATCGGAATTAAATACAAAAGGCACAATGCCGAATTAAGTTCAAGAAGACTGACTCTTCTTACTGTCTATATTTTTACCAGTCCTGTGACACTAGTTATAGACTCCGATGCTTCACTCCGGGTTTACTGTATCCCTTGGACCTTCTTATTGACGAAGATACACAGAAATTGCATCGGAATTAAATACAAAAGGCACAATGCCGACCTAAGTAAAAGAAGTCTGACTCTTCTTACTGTCTATGATTTGAACCATTCCTGTGACACTAGTTATAGATTCCGATGCTTCACTCCAGGTTTACTGTATCGGTTGGACCGTCATATTGACGATGAAACAGAGAAATTGCATCAGAATTAAATAGAATTTGCACAATGCCGACTTACGGACAAGAAGACTGGATCTTCTTACTGACTTTGTTTTGAACCATTCCTGTGACATTAGTTATAGATTCGGATGCTTCTCTTCAGGTTTATTGTATCCCTCTGACCTTCTTATTGACGATGAAACACAGAAATTGCATCGGAATTAAATAGAAAAGGCACAATGTCGACGTATGTACAAGAAGACTGACTCTTCTTACTGTCTATGATTTGAACCATTCCTGTGACACTAGTTATAGATTCCGATGCTTCACTCAAGGTTTACTGTATCCCTTGGACCCTCTTATTGACGATGAAACACAGAAATTGCAGCGGAATTAATTACAAAAGGCACAATGCCGACTTAAGGACAAGAAGACTGACTCTTCTTACTGACTATATTTTGAACCATTCCTGTGACACTAGTTTTGGATTCCGATGCTTCACTTCAGGTTTATTGTATCCCTCTGACCTTCGTATTGACGATGAAACACAGAAATTGAATCGGAATTAAATAGAAAAGCCACAATGTCGACGTAAGTACAAGATGACTGACTCTTCTTACTGTCTATGTTTTGAACCATTCCTCTGACACTAGTTATAGATTCCGATGCTTCACTCCAGGTTTACTATATCCCTTGGACCTTCTTATTGACGATGAAACACAGAAATTGCATCGGAATTAAAAAGAAAAGGCGCAATGCCGACTTATGTACAAGAAGACTGACTCTTCTTAGTGACTATGTTTTGAACCATTCCTGTGACACTAGTTATAGATTCCGATGCTTCACTCCAGGATTACTGTATCGGTTGGACCTTCATATTGACGATGAAACAGAGAAATTGCATCAGAATTAAATAGAAAATGCACAATGCCGACTTACGGACAAGAAGACTGGATCTTCTTGCTGACTTTGCTTTGAACCATTCCTGTGACACTAGTTATAGATTCCGAAGCTTCTCTTCAGGTTTATTGTATGCCGCTGACCTTCTTATTGACGATGAAACACAGAAATTGCATCGGAATTAAATAGAAAAGGCACAATGTCGACGTAAGTACAAGAAGACTGACTCTTCTTACTGTCTATGATTTGAACCATTCCTGTGACACTAGTTATAGATTCCGATGCTTCACTCAAGGTTTACTGTATCCCTTGGACCTTCTTATTGACGATGAAACACAGAAATTGCAGCGGAATTAATTACAAAAGGCACAATGCCGACATAAGGACAAGAAGACTGACTCTTCTTACTGACTATATTTTGAACCATTCCTGTGTCACTAGTTTTGGATTCCGATGCTTCACTTCAGGTTTATTGTATCCCTCTGACCTTCGAATTGACGATGAAACACAGATATTGCATCGGAATTAAATAGAAAAGCCACAATGTCGACGTAAGTACAAGAAAACCGACTCTTCTTACTGTCTATGTTTTGAACCATTCCTGTGACACTAGTTATAGATTCCGATGCTTCACTCCAGGTTTACTATATCCCTTGGACCTTCTTATTGACGATGAAACACAGAAATTGCATCGGAATTAAAAAGAAAAGGCGCAATGCCGACTTAAGTACAAGAAGTTTGACTCTTCTTAGTGACTATGTTTTGAACCATTCCTGTGACAATAGTTATAGATTCCGATGCTTTACTTCAGGATTACTGTACCCCACTGACCTTCGTATTGACGATGAAACCTAGAAATTGCATCGGAGTTAAATACAAAAGGCACAATGCCGACTTAAGTACATGAAGACTGACTCTTCTTACTGTCTATGTTTTGAACCATTCCTGTGACACTAGTTATAAATTCCGATGCTTCACTTCAGGTTTACTGTATCCCTTGGACCTTCTTATTGACGATGAAACACAGAAATTGCATTGGAAATAAATACAAAAGGCACAAAGCAGAATTAAGTACAAGAAGACTGACTCTTCTTACTGTCTACGTTTTGAACCATTCCTGTGACACTAGTTATAGAATCCGATGCTTCACTCTATCCCTTGGACCTTCTTATTGGCGATGAAACACAGAAATTGCATCGGAATTAAATATAAAAGGCACAATGCCGACATACGGACAAGAAGACTGGATCTTCTTACTGATTTTGTTTTGAACCATTCCTGTGACACTAGTTATAGATTCCGATGTTTCTCTTCAGGTTTATTGTATCCCTCTGACCTTCTTAATGACGATGAAACACAGAAATTGCATCGGAATTAAATAGAAAAGGCACAATGTCGACGTAAGTACAAGAAGACTGACTCTTCTTACTGTCTATGATTTGAACCATTCCTGTGACACTAGTTATAGATTCCGATGCTTCACTCCAGGTTTACTGTATCGGTTGGACCTTCATATTGACGAAGAAACAGAGAAATTGCATCAGAATTAAATAGAAAAGGCACAATGCCGACTTAAGTACAAGAAGACTGACTCTTCTTACTGTCTATGTTTTGAACCATTCCTGTGACACTAGTTATAAATTCCAATGCTTCACTTCAGGTTTACTGTATCCCTTGGACCTTCTTATTGACGATGAAACACAGAAATTGCATCGGAATTAAATACAAAAGGCACAAAGCAGAATTAAGTACAAGAAGACTGACTCTTCTTACTGTCTATGTTTTGAACCATTCCTGTGACACTAGTTATAGAATCCGATGCTTCACTCCAGGTTTACTATATCCCTTGGACCTTCTTATTGACGATGAAACACAGAAATTGCATCGGAATTAAATAGAAAAGGCACAATGCCGACTTAAGTACAAGAAGACTGGCTCATCTTACTGACTATGTTTTGAACCATTCCATTGACACTATTTATAGATTCCGATGCTTCACTCCATGTTTACTGTATCACTTGGACCTTCTTATTTACGATGAAACACAGAAAATGCATCGGAATTAAATACAAATGGCACAATGCCGACTTATGTACATGAAGACCGACTCTTCCTACTGACTATGTTTTGAACCAATCCTGTGACACTAGTTATAGATTCCGATGCTTCACTTCTGGTTTATTGTATCCCTCTGACCTTCTTATTGACGATGAAACACAGAAATTGCATCGGAATTAAATAGAAAAGGCACAATGTCGACGTAAGTACAAGAAGACTGACTCTTCTTACTGTCTATGATTTGAACCATTCCTGTGACACTAGTTATAGATTCCGATGCTCCACTCAAGGTTTACTGTATCCCTTGGAACTTCTTATTGACGATGAAACACAGAAATTGCAGCGGAATTAATTACAAAATGCACAATGCTGACTTAAGGACAAGAAGACTGACTCTTCTTACTGACTATATTTTGAACCATTCCTGTGACACTAGTTTTGGATTCCGATGCTTCACTTCAGGTTTATTGTATCCCTCTGACCTTCGTATTGACGATGAAACACAGAAGTTGCATCGGAATTAAATAGAAAAGCCACAATGTCGACGTAAGTACAAGAAGACTGACTCTTCTCACTGTCTATGTTTTGAACCATTCCTGTGACACTAGTTATAGATTCCGATGCTTCACTCCTGGTTTACTATATCCCTTGGACCTTCGTATTGACGATGAAACACAGAAATTGCATCGGAATTAAAAAGAAAAGGCGCAATGCCGACTTAAGTACAAGAAGACTGACTCTTCTTAGTGACTATGTTTTGAACCATTCCTGTGACACTAGTTATAGATTCCGATGCTTTCCTTCAGGATTACTGTATCCCACTGACCTCCTTATTGACGATGAAACCTAGAAATTGCATCGGAGTTAAATACAAGAGGCACAATGCCGACTTAAGTACAAGAAGACTGACTCTTCTTACTGTCTATGTTTTGAACCATTCCTGTGACACTAGTTATAAATTCCGATGCTTCACTTCAGGTTTACTGTATCCCTTCGACCTTCTTATTGACGATGAAACACAGAAATTGCATCGGAATTAAATACAAAAGGCACAAAGCAGAATTAAGTACAAGAAGACTGACTCTTCTTACTGTCTATGTTTTGAACCATTCCTGTGACACTAGTTATAGAATCCGATGCTTCACTCCAGGTTTACTATATCCCTTGGACCTTCTTATTGACGGTGAAACACAGAAATTGCATCGGAATTAAATAGATAAGGCACAATGCCGAATTACGGACAAGAAGACTGGATCTTCTTACTGACTTTGTTTTGAACCATTCCTGTGACACTAGTTATAGATTCCGATGCTTCTCTTCAGCTTTATTGTATCCCTCTGACCTTCTTATTGACGATGAAACACAGAAATTGCATCGGAATTAAATAGAAAAGGCACAATGTCGACGTAAGTACAAGAAGACTGACTCTTCTTACTGACTATATTTTGAACCATTCTTGTGACACTAGTTTTGGATTCCGATGCTTCACTTTAGGTTTATTGTATCCCTCTGACCTTCGTATTGACGATGAAACACAGAAATTGCATCGGAATTAGATAGAAAAGCCACAATGTCGACGTAAGTACAAGAAGACTGACTCTTCTTACTGTCTATGTTTTGAACCATTCCTGTGACACTAGTAATAGATTCCGAAGCTTCACTCCAGGTTTACTATATCCCTTGAACCTTCTTATTGACGATGAAACACAGAAATTGCATCGGAATTAAAAAGGAAAGGCGCAATGCCGACTTAAGTACAAGAAGACTGACTCTTCTTACTGTCTATGATTTGAACCATTCCTGTGACACTAGTTATAGATTCCGATGCTTCACTCAAGTTTTACTGTATCCCATGGACCTTCTTATTGACGATGAAACACAGAAATTGCAGCGGAATTAATTACAAAAGGCACAATGCCGACTTAAGGACAAGAAGACTGACTCTTCTTACTGACTATATTTTGAACCATTCTTGTGACACTAGTTTTGGATTCCGATGCTTCACTTTAGGTTTATTGTATCCCTCTGACCTTCGTATTGACGATGAAACACAGAAATTGCATCGGAATTAGATAGAAAAGCCACAATGTCGACGTAAGTACAAGAAGACTGACTCTTCTTACTGTCTATGTTTTGAACCATTCCTGTGACACTAGTAATAGATTCCGAAGCTTCACTCCAGGTTTACTATATCCCTTGAACCTTCTTATTGACGATGAAACACAGAAATTGCATCGGAATTAAAAAGGAAAGGCGCAATGCCGACTTAAGTACAAGAAGACTGACTCTTCTTACTGTCTATGATTTGAACCATTCCTGTGACACTAGTTATAGATTCCGATGCTTCACTCAAGTTTTACTGTATCCCATGGACCTTCTTATTGACGATGAAACACAGAAATTGCAGCGGAATTAATTACAAAAGGCACAATGCTGACTTAAGGACAAGAAGACTGACTCTTCTTACTGACTATATTTTGAACCATTCTTGTGACACTAGTTTTGGATTCCGATGCTTCACTTCAGGTTTATTGTATCCCTCTGACCTTCGTATTGACGATGAAACACAGAAATTGCATGGGAATTAAATAGAAAAGCCACAATGTCGACGTAAGTACAAGAAGACTGACTCTTCTTACTGTCTATGTTTGAACCATTCCTGTGACACTAGTTATAGATTCCGATGCTTCACTCCAGGTTTACTATATCCCTTGGACCTTCTTATTGACGATGAAACACAGAAATTGCATCGGAATTAAATAGAAAAGGCACAATGCCGACTTAAGTACAAGAAGACTGGCTCATCTTACTGACTATGTTTTGAATCATTCCATTGATACTATTTATAGATTCCGATGCTTCACTCCATGTTTACTGTATCACTTGGACCTTCTTATTTACGATGAAACACAGAAAATGCATCGGAATTAAATACAAATGGCACAATGCCGACTTATGTACATGAAGACCGACTCTTCCTACTGACTATGTTTTGAACCAATCCTGTGACACTAGTTATAGATTCCGATGCTTCACTTCTGGTTTATTGTATCCCTCTGACCTTCTTATTGACGATGAAACACAGAAATTGCATCGGAATTAAATAGAAAAGGCACAATGTCGACGTAAGTACAAGAAGACTGACTCTTCTTACTGTCTATGATTTGAACCATTCCTGTGACACTAGTTATAGATTCCGATGCTCCACTCAAGGTTTACTGTATCCCTTGGAACTTCTTATTGACGATGAAACACAGAAATTGCAGCGGAATTAATTACAAAATGCACAATGCTGACTTAAGGACAAGAAGACTGACTCTTCTTACTGACTATATTTTGAACCATTCCTGTGACACTAGTTTTGGATTCCGATGCTTCACTTCAGGTTTATTGTATCCCTCTGACCTTCGTATTGACGATGAAACACAGAAGTTGCATCGGAATTAAATAGAAAAGCCACAATGTCGACGTAAGTACAAGAAGACTGACTCTTCTCACTGTCTATGTTTTGAACCATTCCTGTGACACTAGTTATAGATTCCGATGCTTCACTCCTGGTTTACTATATCCCTTGGACCTTCTTATTGACGATGAAACACAGAAATTGCATCGGAATTAAAAAGAAAAGGCGCAATGCCGACTTAAGTACAAGAAGACTGACTCTTCTTAGTGACTATGTTTTGAACCATTCCTGTGACACTAGTTATAGATTCCGATGCTTTCCTTCAGGATTACTGTATCCCACTGACCTCCTTATTGACGATGAAACCTAGAAATTGCATCGGAGTTAAATACAAAAGGCACAATGCCGACTTAAGTACAAGAAGACTGACTCTTCTTACTGTCTATGTTTTGAACCATTCCTGTGACACTAGTTATAAATTCCGATGCTTCACTTCAGGTTTACTGTATCCCTTCGACCTTCTTATTGACGATGAAACACAGAAATTGCATCGGAATTAAATACAAAAGGCACAAAGCAGAATTAAGTACAAGAAGACTGACTCTTCTTACTGTCTATGTTTTGAACCATTCCTGTGACACTAGTTATAGAATCCGATGCTTCACTCCAGGTTTACTATATCCCTTGGACCTTCTTATTGACGGTGAAACACAGAAATTGCATTGGAATTAAATAGATAAGGCACAATGCCGAATTACGGACAAGAAGACTGGATCTTCTTACTGACTTTGTTTTGAACCATTCCTGTGACACTAGTTATAGATTCCGATGCTTCTCTTCAGCTTTATTGTATCCCTCTGACCTTCTTATTGACGATGAAACACAGAAATTGCATCGGAATTAAATAGAAAAGGCACAATGTCGACGTAAGTACAAGAAGACTGACTCTTCTTACTGTCTATGATTTGAACCATTCCTGTGACACTAGTTATAGATTCCGATGCTTCACTCAAGGTTTACTGTATCCCCTGGACCTTCTTATTGACGATGAAACACAGAAATTGCAGCGGAATTAATTACAAAAGGCACAATGCCGACTTAAGGACAAGAAGACTGACTCTTCTTACTGACTATATTTTGAACCATTCTTGTGACACTAGTTTTGGATTCCGATGCTTCACTTTAGGTTTATTGTATCCCTCTGACCTTCGTATTGACGATGAAACACAGAAATTGCATCGGAATTAAATAGAAAAGCCACAATGTCGACGTAAGTACAAGAAGACTGACTCTTCTTACTGTCTATGTTTTGAACCATTCCTGTGACACTAGTAATAGATTCCGAAGCTTCACTCCAGGTTTACTATATCCCTTGGACCTTCTTATTGACGATGAAACACAGAAATTGCAGCGGAATTAAAAAGAAAAGGCGCAATGCCGACTTAAGTACAAGAAGACTGACTCTTCTTACTGTCTATGATTTGAACCATTCCTGTGACACTAGTTATATATTCCGATGCTTCACTCAAGGTTTACTGTATCCCATGGACCTTCTTATTGACGATGAAACACAGAAATTGCAGCGGAATTAATTACAAAAGGCACAATGCTGACTTAAGGACAAGAAGACTCTCTCTTCTTACTGACTATATTTTGAACCATTCTTGTGACACTAGTTTTGAATTCCGATGCTTCACTTCAGGTTTATTGTATCCCTCTGACCTTCGTATTGACGATGAAACACAGAAATTGCATGGGAATTAAATAGAAAAGCCACAATGTCGACGTAAGTACAAGAAGACTGACTCTTCTTACTGTCTATGTTTGAACCATTCCTGTGACACTAGTTATAGATTCCGATGCTTCACTCCAGGTTTACTATATCCCTTGGACCTTCTTATTGACGATGAAACACAGAAATTGCATCGGTATTAAATACAAAAGGCACAATGCCGACTTAAGTAGACGAAGACTAACTCTTCTTACTGACTTTGTTTTGAACCATTCCTGTGACACTAGTTATGGATTTCGATGCTTCACTTCAGGTTTACTGTGTCCCTCTGACCTTCTTATTGACGATGAAACACAGAAATTGCATCGGAATTAAATACAAACGGCACAATGCCGACTTAAGTACAAGAAGACTGACTCTTCCTACTGTCTATGTTTTGAACCATTCCTGTGATACTAGTTATAGATCCCGGTGCTTCACTTCAGGTATACTGTATCCCTCGGACCTTCTTATTGACGATGAAACACAGAAAATGCATCGGAATTAAATACAAAAGGCACAATGCTGACTTATGTACATGAAGACCGACTCTTCCTACTGACTATGTTTTCAACCAATCCTGTGACACCCGTTATAGATTCCGATGCTTCACTTGTGGTTTACTGTGTCCCTTGGACCTTCTTATTGCCGATGAAACACAGAAATTGCATCGGAATTAAATACAAAAGGCACAATGCCGAATTAAGTACAAGAAGACTGACTCTTCTTACTGTCTATGTATTGAACCATTCCTGTGACACTAGTTATAGATTCCGATGCTTCACTCCTGGTTTACTGTATCCATTGGACCCTCTTATTGACGATGAAACACACAAAATGCATCGGAATTAAATACAAAAGGAACAATGCCGACTTAAGTACATGAAGACCGAATCTTCCTACTGACTATGTTTTGAACCATTCCTGTGACACTAGTTATAGATTCCGATGCTTAACTCCAGGTTTACTGTATCCCTTGGACCATCTTATTGACGATGAAACACAAAAATAGCATCGGAATTAAATACAAAAGGCAAAATGACGACTGAAGTACACGAAGACTGACTCTCCTTACTGACTATGATTTGAACCATTCCTGTGACACTAGTTACGGATTCCGATGCTTCACTCCAGGTTTACTGTATCCCTTGGACCTTCTTATTGCCGATAAAACACAGATATTGCATCGGAATTAAATACAAAAAGCACAATGCCGACTTAAGTACAAGAAGACTAACTCTTCTTACTGACTATGCTTTGAACCATTCCTGTGACACTAGTTATAGATTCCGATGCTTCACTCCAGGTTTACTGTATCCCTTGGACCTTCTTATTGACGATGAAACACAGAAATTGCATCGGAATTAAATACAAAAGGCACAATGCCGACTTAAGTACAAGAAGACTGACTCTTATTACTGTCTATGACTTGAACCATTCCATTGACACTAGTTATAGTTTCCGACGCTTCACTCCAGGTTTACTGTATCCCTTGGACCTTCGTATTGACGATGAAACACAGAAATTGCATCGGTATTAAATACAAAAGGCACAATGCCGACTTAAGTAGACGAAGACTAACTCTTCTTACTGACTTTGTTTTGAACCATTCCTGTGACACTAGTTATGGATTTCGATGCTTCACTTCAGGTTTACTGTGTCCCTCTGACCTTCTTATTGACGATGAAACACAGAAATTGCATCGGAATTAAATACAAAAGGCACAATGCCGAATTAAGTACAAGAAGACTGACTCTTCTTACTGTCTATGTTTTGAACCATTCCTGTGACACTAGTTATAGATTCCGATGCTTCACTCCTGGTTTACTGTATCCATTGGACCCTCTTATTGACGATGAAACACACAAAATGCATCGGAATTAAATACAAAAGGCACAATGCCGACTTATGTACATGAAGACCGAATCTTCCTACTGACTATGTTTTGAAC
Organism: Schistocerca piceifrons; assembly: GCF_021461385.2. Classification (NCBI taxonomy): domain Eukaryota; kingdom Metazoa; phylum Arthropoda; class Insecta; order Orthoptera; family Acrididae; genus Schistocerca; species Schistocerca piceifrons. Next base: position 273,831 of record NW_025727575.1, on the reverse strand, counting down.
CATTCCTGTGACACTAGTTATAGATTCCGATGCTTAACTCCAGGTTTACTGTATCCCTTGGACCTTCTTGTTGACGATGAAACACAAAAATTGCATCGGAATTAAATACAAAAGGCAAAATGACGACTGAAGTACACGAAGACTGACTCTTCTTACTGACTATGATTTGAACCATTCCTGCGACACTAGTTACGGATTCCGATGCTTCACTCCAGGTTTACTGTATCCCTTGGACCTTCTTATTGACGATAAAACACAGAAATTGCATCGGAATTAAATACAAAAGGCACAATGCCGACTTAAGTACAAGAAGACTAACTCTTCTTACTGACTATGCTTTGAACCATTCCTGTGACACTAGTTATGGATTCCGATGCTTCACTTCAGGTTTACTGTATCCCTCTGACCTTCTTATTGGCGATGAAACACAGAAATTGCATCGGAATTAAATACAAAAGGCACAATGCCGAATTAAGTTCAAGAAGACTGACTCTTCTTACTGTCTATTTTTGAACCATTCCTGTGACACTAGTTATAGATTCCGATGCTTCTCTTCAGCTTTATTGTATCCCTCTGACCTTCTTATTGACGATGAAACACAGAAATTGCATCGGAATTAAATAGAAAAGGCACAATGTCGACGTAAGTACAAGAAGACTGACTCTTCTTACTGTCTATGATTTGAACCATTCCTGTGACACTAGTTATAGATTCCGATGCTTCACTCAAGGTTTACTGTATCCCCTGGACCTTCTTATTGACGATGAAACACAGAAATTGCAGCGGAATTAATTACAAAAGGCACAATGCCGACTTAAGGACAAGAAGACTGACTCTTCTTACTGACTATATTTTGAACCATTCTTGTGACACTAGTTTTGGATTCCGATGCTTCACTTTAGGTTTATTGTATCCCTCTGACCTTCGTATTGACGATGAAACACAGAAATTGCATCGGAATTAAATAGAAAAGCCACAATGTCGACGTAAGTACAAGAAGACTGACTCTTCTTACTGTCTATGTTTTGAACCATTCCTGTGACACTAGTAATAGATTCCGAAGCTTCACTCCAGGTTTACTATATCCCTTGGACCTTCTTATTGACGATGAAACACAGAAATTGCAGCGGAATGAAAAAGAAAAGGCGCAATGCCGACTTAAGTACAAGAAGACTGACTCTTCTTACTGTCTATGATTTGAACCATTCCTGTGACACTAGTTATATATTCCGATGCTTCACTCAAGGTTTACTGTATCCCATGGACCTTCTTATTGACGATGAATCACAGAAATTGCAGCGGAATTAATTACAAAAGGCACAATGCTGACTTAAGGACAAGAAGACTCTCTCTTCTTACTGACTATATTTTGAACCATTCTTGTGACACTAGTTTTGAATTCCGATGCTTCACTTCAGGTTTATTGTATCCCTCTGACCTTCGTATTGACGATGAAACACAGAAATTGCATGGGAATTAAATAGAAAAGCCACAATGTCGACGTAAGTACAAGAAGACTGACTCTTCTTACTGTCTATGTTTGAACCATTCCTGTGACACTAGTTATAGATTCCGATGCTTCACTCCAGGTTTACTATATCCCTTGGACCTTCTTATTGACGATGAAACACAGAAATTGCATCGGTATTAAATACAAAAGGCACAATGCCGACTTAAGTAGACGAAGACTAACTCTTCTTACTGACTTTGTTTTGAACCATTCCTGTGACACTAGTTATGGATTTCGATGCTTCACTTCAGGTTTACTGTGTCCCTCTGACCTTCTTATTGACGATGAAACACAGAAATTGCATCGGAATTAAATACAAACGGCACAATGCCGACTTAAGTACAAGAAGACTGACTCTTCCTACTGTCTATGTTTTGAACCATTCCTGTGATACTAGTTATAGATCCCGGTGCTTCACTTCAGGTATACTGTATCCCTCGGACCTTCTTATTGACGATGAAACACAGAAAATGCATCGGAATTAAATACAAAAGGCACAATGCTGACTTATGTACATGAAGACCGACTCTTCCTACTGACTATGTTTTCAACCAATCCTGTGACACCCGTTATAGATTCCGATGCTTCACTTGTGGTTTACTGTGTCCCTTGGACCTTCTTATTGCCGATGAAACACAGAAATTGCATCGGAATTAAATACAAAAGGCACAATGCCGAATTAAGTACAAGAAGACTGACTCTTCTTACTGTCTATGTATTGAACCATTCCTGTGACACTAGTTATAGATTCCGATGCTTCACTCCTGGTTTACTGTATCCATTGGACCCTCTTATTGACGATGAAACACACAAAATGCATCGGAATTAAATACAAAAGGAACAATGCCGACTTAAGTACATGAAGACCGAATCTTCCTACTGACTATGTTTTGAACCATTCCTGTGACACTAGTTATAGATTCCGATGCTTAACTCCAGGTTTACTGTATCCCTTGGACCATCTTATTGACGATGAAACACAAAAATAGCATCGGAATTAAATACAAAAGGCAAAATGACGACTGAAGTACACGAAGACTGACTCTCCTTACTGACTATGATTTGAACCATTCCTGTGACACTAGTTACGGATTCCGATGCTTCACTCCAGGTTTACTGTATCCCTTGGACCTTCTTATTGCCGATAAAACACAGATATTGCATCGGAATTAAATACAAAAAGCACAATGCCGACTTAAGTACAAGAAGACTAACTCTTCTTACTGACTATGCTTTGAACCATTCCTGTGACACTAGTTATAGATTCCGATGCTTCACTCCAGGTTTACTGTATCCCTTGGACCTTCTTATTGACGATGAAACACAGAAATTGCATCGGAATTAAATACAAAAGGCACAATGCCGACTTAAGTACAAGAAGACTGACTCTTATTACTGTCTATGACTTGAACCATTCCATTGACACTAGTTATAGTTTCCGACGCTTCACTCCAGGTTTACTGTATCCCTTGGACCTTCGTATTGACGATGAAACACAGAAATTGCATCGGTATTAAATACAAAAGGCACAATGCCGACTTAAGTAGACGAAGACTAACTCTTCTTACTGACTTTGTTTTGAACCATTCCTGTGACACTAGTTATGGATTTCGATGCTTCACTTCAGGTTTACTGTGTCCCTCTGACCTTCTTATTGACGATGAAACACAGAAATTGCATCGGAATTAAAACAAAAGGCACAATGCCGAATTAAGTACAAGAAGACTGACTCTTCTTACTGTCTATGTTTTGAACCATTCCTGTGACACTAGTTATAGATTCCGATGCTTCACTCCTGGTTTACTGTATCCATTGGACCCTCTTATTGACGATGAAACACACAAAATGCATCGGAATTAAATACAAAAGGCACAATGCCGACTTATGTACATGAAGACCGAATCTTCCTACTGACTATGTTTTGAACCATTCCTGTGACACTAGTTATAGATTCCGATGCTTAACTCCAGGTTTACTGTATCCCTTGGACCTTCTTGTTGACGATGAAACACAAAAATTGCATCGGAATTAAATACAAAAGGCAAAATGACGACTGAAGTACACGAAGACTGACTCTTCTTACTGACTATGATTTGAACCATTCCTGCGACACTAGTTACGGATTCCGATGCTTCACTCCAGGTTTACTGTATCCCTTGGACCTTCTTATTGACGATAAAACACAGAAATTGCATCGGAATTAAATACAAAAGGCACAATGCCGACTTAAGTACAAGAAGACTAACTCTTCTTACTGACTATGCTTTGAACCATTCCTGTGACACTAGTTATGGATTCCGATGCTTCACTTCAGGTTTACTGTATCCCTCTGACCTTCTTATTGGCGATGAAACACAGAAATTGCATCGGAATTAAATACAAAAGGCACAATGCCGAATTAAGTTCAAGAAGACTGACTCTTCTTACTGTCTATTTTTGAACCAGTCCTGTGACACTAGTTATAGACTCCGATGCTTCACTCTAGGTTTACTGTATCCCTTGGTCCTTCTTATTGACGATGAAACACAGATATTGCATCGGAATTATATAGAAAAGGCACAATGCCGACTTAAGTACAAGAAGACTGACTCTTCTTACTGACTATGCTTTGAACCATTCCTGTGACACCAGTTATAAATTCCGATGCTTCACTTCAGGTTTACTGTATCCCTTGGAACATCATGGTGACGATGAAACACAGAAAATGCATCGGAATTAAATACAAAAGGCACAGTGCAGAAATAAGTACAAGGAGACTGACTCTTCTTACTGTCTATGTTTTGAACCATTCCTGTGTCACTAGTTATAGATTCCGATGCTTCACTCCAGGTTTACTGTATCCCTTGGACTTTCTTATTGATGATGAAACACAGAAATTTCATCGGCATTAAATACAAAAGGCACAATGCCGACTTAAGGACAAGAAGACTGACTCGTCTTACTGACTATGTTTTGAACCATTCCTGTGACACTAGCTATAGATTCCTATGCTTCACTTCAGGTTTACTGTACCCCTCTGACCTTCTTATTGACGATGAAACACAGAAATTGCATCGGAATTAAATACAAAAGCACAATGCCGACTTAAGTACAAGAAGACTGACTCTTCTTACTGTCTATGATTTGAACCATTCCATTGACACTAGTTATAGTTTCCGATGCTACACTCCAGGTTTACTGTATCCCTTGGACATTCTTATTGACGATTAAACAAAGAAATTGCATCGGAATTAAATACAGAAGGCACAATGCCGACTTAAGGACAAGAAGACTGACTCTCATACTGACTTTGTTTTGAACCATTCCTGAGACACTAGTTACAGTTTCCGATGCTTCAGGTTTATTGTATCCCTTTGACCTTCTTATTGACGATGAAACACAGAAATTGCACCGGAATTAAATACAAAAGGCACAATGCCGACTTAAGTTAAAGAAGTCTGACTCTTCTTACTGTCTATGATTTGAACCATTCCTGTGACACTAGTTATAGATTCCGATGCTTCACTCCAGGTTTAATGTATGCCTTGGACCTTCATATTGACGATGAAACACAGAAATTGCATCAGAATTATATAGAAAATGCACAATGATGACTTAAGTACAATAAGACTGAATATTCTAACTGACTATGTTTTGAACCATTCCTGTGACACTAGTTATAGATTCCGATGCTTCACTTCAGGTTTACTGTATCCCTTGGAACTTCTTATTGATGATGAAACACAGATATTGCATCGGAATTAAATACAAAAGGCACGAAGCAGAATTAAGTACAAGAAGACTGACTCTTCTTACTGTCTATGTTGTGAACCATTCCTGTGACACTAGCTATAGATTCCGATGCTTCACTTCAGGTTTCATGCTTACTGTACCCCTCTGACCTTCTTATTGACGATGAAACACAGAAATTGCATCGGAATAAAATAGAAAAGGTACAATGCCGACTTAAGTACAAGAAGACTGACTCTTCTTACTGTCTATGATTTGAACCATTCCTGTGACACTAGTTATAGATTCCGATCCTTCACTCCAGGTTTACTGTATCCCTTGGACCTTCTTATTGACGATGAAACACAGAAATTGCATCGGATATAATTACAAAAGGCACAATGCCGACTTAAGGACAAGAAGACTGACACATCTTACTGACTATGTTTTGAACCATTCCTGTGACACTAGCTATAGATTCCGGAGCTTCACTTCTGGTTTACTGTATCCCTTGGACCTTCTTATAGACGACGAATTACAGAAATTGCATCGCATTTAAATAGAAAGGGCACAATGTCGACGTAAGTACAAGAAGGCTGACTCTTCTTACCGTCTATGTTTTGAACCATTCCTGTGACACTAGTTATAGATTCCGATGCTTCACTCCAGGTTTACTATATCCCTTGGACCTTCTTATTGACGATGAAACACAAAAATTGCATCGGAATTAAATACAAAAGGCAAAATGACGACTGAAGTACACGAAGACTGACTCTTCTTACTGACTATGATTTGAACCATTCCTGTGACACTAGTTACGGATTCAGATGCTTCACTCCAGGTTTACTGTATCCCTTGGTCCTACTTATTGACGATGAAACACAGAAATTGCATCGGAATTAAATAGAAAAGGCACAATGCCGACTTAAGTACAAGAAGACTGACTCTTCTTACTGACTATGTTTTGAACCATTCCTGTGACACTAGTTATAAATTCCGATGTCACACTTCAAGTTTACTGTATCCCATGGACATTCTTATTGACGATGAAATACAGAAATTGCATCGGAATTAAATACAAGAGGCACAGTGCAGAATTAAGTACAAGGAGGACCGACTCTTCTTACTGTCTATGCTTTGAACCATTCCTGTGACACTAGTTATAGATTCCGATGCTTCACTCCAGTTTTACTGTATCCCTCTGACCTTCTTATTGACGATGAAACACAGAAACTGCATCGGAATTAAATACAAAAGGCACAATGCCAACTTAAGTACAAGAAGACTGACTCATCTTACTGTCTATGTTTTGAAATATTCCATTGACACTAGTTATAGATTCCGATGCTTCACTTCAGGTTTACTGTATACCTTGGACCTTCTTATTGACGATGAAACACAGAAATTGCATCGGAATTAAATACAAAAGGCACAATGCCGATTTAAGTACAAGAAGACGGACTCTTCTTACTGTCTATGTTTTGAACCATTCCTGTGACACTAGTTATAGATTCCGATGCTTCACTCCTGGTTTACTGTATCCATTGGACACTCTTATTGACGATGAAACACACAAAATGCATCGGAATTAAATACAAAAGGCACAATGCCGACTTAAGTACATGAAGACCGAATATTCCTACTGACTATGTTTTGAACCATTCCTGTGTCACTAATTATACATTCCGATGCTTCACTCCAGGTTTACTGTATCCCTTGGACCTTCTTATTGACGATGAAACACAAAAATTGCATCGGAATTAAATACAAAAGGCAAAATGACGACTGAAGTACACGAAGACTGACTCTTCTTACTGACTATGATTTGAACCATTCCTGTGACACTAGTTACGGATTCCGATGCTTCACTCCAGGTTTACTGTATCCCTTGGACCTTCATATTGACGATAAAACACAGAAATTGCATCGGATTTAAATACAAAAGGCACAATGCCGACTTAAGTACAAGAAGACTAACTCTTTTACTGACTATGCTTTGAACCATTCCTGTGACACTAGTTATGGATTCCGATGCTTCATCTCAGGTTTACTGTATCCCTCTGACCTTCTTATTGGCGATGAAACTCAGAAATTGCATCGGAATTAAATACAAAAGGCACAATGCCGAATTAAGTTCAAGAAGACTGACTCTTCTTACTGTCTATTTTTGAACCAGTCCTGTGACACTAGTTATAGACTCCGATGCTTCACTCTAGGTTTACTGTATCCCTTGGTCCTTCTTATTGACGATGAAACACAGAAATTGCGTCGGAATTAAATAGAAAAGGCACAATGCCGACTTAAGTACAAGAAGACTGACTCTTCTTACTGACTATGTTTTGAAACATTCCTGTGACACCAGTTATAAATTCCGATGCTTCACTTCAGGTTTACTGTATCCCTTGGAACATCATGGTGACGATGAAACACAGAAAATGCATCGGAATTAAATACAAAAGGCACAGTGCAGAACTAAGTACAAGGAGACTGACTCTTCTTACTGCCTATGTTTTGAACCATTCTTGTGACACTAGTAATAGATTCCGATGCTACACTCCAGGTTTACTGTATCCCTCTGACCTTCTTATTGACGATGAAACACAGAAAATGCACCGGAATTAAATACAAAAGGCACAATGCCGACTTAAGTTAAAGAAGTCTGACTCTTCTTACTGTCTATGATTTGAACCATTCCTGTGACACTAGTTATAGATTCCGATGCTGCACTCCAGGTTTACTGTATCCCTTGGACCTTCATATTGACGATGAAACATAGAAATTGCATCAGAATTAAATAGAAAATGCACAATGATGACTTAAGTACAATAAGACTGAATATTCTAACTGACGATGTTTTGAACCATTCCTGTGACACTAGTTATAGATTCCGATGCTTCACTTCAGGTTTACTGTATCCCTTGGAACTTCTTGTTGATGATGAAACACAGAAATTGCATCGGAATTAAATACAAAAGGCACAAAGCAGAATTAAGTACAAGAAGACTGACTCTTCTTACTGTCTATGTTTTGAACCATTCCTGTGACACTAGCTATAGATTCCGATGCTTCACTTCAGGTTTCATGTTTACTGTACCCCTCTGACCTTCTTATTGACGATGAAACACAGAAATTACATCGGAATTAAATAGAAAAGGTACAATGCCGACTTAAGTACAAGAAGACTGACTCCTCTTACTGTCTATGATTTGAACCATTCCTGTGACACTAGTTATAGATTCCGATGCTTCACTCCAGTTTTACTGTATCCCTCTGACCTTCTTATTGACGATGAAACACAGAAACTGCATCGGAATTAAATACAAAAGGCACAATGCCAACTTAAGTACAAGAAGACTGACTCATCTTACTGTCTATGTTTTGAAATATTCCATTGACACTAGTTATAGATTCCGATGCTTCACTTCAGGTTTACTGTATACCTTGGACCTTCTTATTGACGATGAAACACAGAAATTGCATCGGAATTAAATACAAAAGGCACAATGCCGATTTAAGTACAAGAAGACGGACTCTTCTTACTGTCTATGTTTTGAACCATTCCTGTGACATTAGTTATAGATTCCGATGCTTCACTCCTGGTTTACTGTATCCATTGGACCCTCTTATTGACGATGAAACACACAAAATGCATCGGAATTAAATACAAAAGGCACAATGCCGACTTAAGTACATGAAGACCGAATATTCCTACTGACTATGTTTTGAACCATTCCTGTGTCACTAATTATACATTCCGATGCTTCACTCCAGGTTTACTGTATCCCTTGGACCTTCTTATTGACGATGAAACACAAAAATTGCATCGGAATTAAATACAAAAGGCAAAATGACGTCTGAAGTACACGAAGACTGACTCTTCTTACTGACTATGATTTGAACCATTCCTGTGACACTAGTTACGGATTCCGATGCTTCACTCCAGGTTTACTGTATCCCTTGGACCTTCTTATTGACGATAAAACACAGTAATTGCATCGGAACTAAATACAAAAGGCACAATGCCGACTTAAGTACAAGAAGACTAACTCTTTTACTGACTATGCTTTGAACCATTCCTGTGACACTAGTTATGGATTCCGATGCTTCATCTCAGGTTTACTGTATCCCTCTGACCTTCTTATTGGCGATGAAACACAGAAATTGCATCGGAATTAAATACAAAAGGCACAATGCCGAATTAAGTTCAAGAAGACTGACTCTTCTTACTGTCTATTTTTGAACCAGTCCTGTGACACTAGTTATAGACTCCGATGCTTCACTCTAGGTTTACTGTATCCCTTGGTCCTTCTTATTGACGATGAAACACAGAAATTGCGTCGGAATTAAATAGAAAAGGCACAATGCCGACTTAAGTACAAGAAGACTGACTCTTCTTACTGACTATGTTTTGAAACATTCCTGTGACACCAGTTATAAATTCCGATGCTTCACTTCAGGTTTACTGTATCCCTTGGAACATCATGGTGACGATGAAACACAGAAAATGCATCGGAATTAAATACAAAAGGCACAGTGCAGAACTAAGTACAAGGAGACTGACTCTTCTTACTGCCTATGTTTTGAACCATTCTTGTGACACTAGTAATAGATTCCGATGCTACACTCCAGGTTTACTGTATCCCTCTGACCTTCTTATTGACGATGAAACACAGAAATTGCACCGGAATTAAATACAAAACGCACAATGCCGACTTAAGTTAAAGAAGTCTGACTCTTCTTACTGTCTATGATTTGAACCATTCCTGTGACACTAGCTATAGATTCCGATGCTTCACTTCAGGTTTCATGTTTACTGTACCCCTCTGACCTTCTTATTGACGATGAAACACAGAAATTACATCGGAAGTAAATAGAAAAGGTACAATGCCGACTTAAGTACAAGAAGACTGACTCCTCTTACTGTCTATGATTTGAACCATTCCTGTGACACTAGTTATAGATTCCGATGCTTCACTCCAGGTTTACTATATCCCTTGGACCTTCTTATTGACGATGAAACACAGAAGTTGCAACGGAATTAAATAGAAAAGGCACAATGCTGACTTAAGTACAAGAAGACTGACTCTTCTTACTGACTATGTTTTGAACCATTCCATTGACACTAGTTATAGATTCCGATGCTTCACTCCATGTTTACTGTATCCCTTGGACCTTCTTATTGACGATGAAACACAGAAATTGCATCGGAATGAAATAGAAAAGCACAATGCCGACTTAAGTACAAGAAGACTGACTCTTCTTACTGACTATGTTTTGAACCATTCCTGTGACACTAGTTATAGATCCGATGCTTCACTTCAGGTTTACTGTATACCTTGGACCTTCTTATTGACGATGAAAGACAGAAATTGCATCGGAATTAAATACAAACGGCACAATGCCGACTTAAGTACAAGAAGACTGACTCTTCCTACTGTCTATGTTTTGAAATATTCCTGTGACACTAGTGATAGATTCCGATGCTTCACTCCAGGTTTACTGTATCCCTTGGACCTTCTTATTGACGATGAAACACAGAAATTTCATCGGACTGAAATACAAAAGGCACAATGCCGACTTAAGTACAAGAAGACCAACTCTTCTTACTGACTATGTTTTGACCCATTCCTGTGACACTAGTTATGGATTCCGATGCTTCACTTCAGGTTTACTGTATCCCTCTGACCTTCTTACTGACGATGAAACACAGAAATTGCATCGGAATTAAATACAAAAGGCACAATGCCGAATTAAGTTCAAGGAGACTGTCTCTTCTTACTGTCTATTTTTGAACCAGTCCTGTGACACTAGTTATAGACTCCGATGCTTCACTCCAGGTTTACTGTATCCCTTGGTCCTTCTCATTGACGATGATACACAGAAATTGCATCGGAATTAAATAGAAAAGGCACAATGCCGACTTAAGTACAAGAAGACTGACTCTTCTTGCTGACTATGTTTTGAACCATTCCTGTGACACTAGTTATAAATTCCGATGTTACACTTCAGGTTTACTGTATCCCATGGCCATTCTTACTGACGATGAAATACAGAAATTGCATCGGAATTAAATACAAAAGGCACAGTGCAGAATTAAGTACAAGGAGACCGACTCTTCTTACTGTCTATGCTTTGAACCATTCCTGTGACACTAGTTATAGATTCCGATGCTTCACTCCAGGTTTACTGTATCCCTCTGACCTTCTTATTGACGATGAAACACAGAAATTGCATCGGAATTAAATAGAAAAGGCACAATGCTGACTTAAGTACAAGAAGACTGACTCTTCTTACTGACTATGTTTTGAACCATTCCTGTGACACCAGTTATAAATTCCGATGCTTCACTTCAGGTTTACTGTATCCCTTGGAACATCATGGTGACGATGAAACACAGAAAATGCATCGGAATTAAATACAAAAGGGACAGTGCAGAACTAAGTACAAGGAGACTGACTCTTCTTACTGTCTATGTTTTGAACCATTCCTGTGACACTAGTTATAGATTCCGATGCTTCACTCCAGGTTTACTGTATCCCTTGGACCCTCTTATTGATGATGAAACACAGAAATTGCATCGGCATTAAATACAAAAGGCACAATGCCGACTTAAGGACAAGAAGACTGACTCGTCTTACTGACTATGTTTTGAACCATTCCTGTGACACTAGCTATAGATTCCGATGCTTCACTTCAGGTTTACTGTACCCCTCTGACCTTCTTATTGACGATGGAACACAGAAATTGCATCGGAATTAAATACAAAAGGCACAATGCCGACTTAAGTACAAGAAGACTGACTCTTCTTACTGTCTATGATTTGAACCATTCCATTGACACTAGTTAAAGTTTCCGACGCTTCACTCCAGGTTTACTGTATCCCTTGGACCTTCTTATTGACGATGAAACACAGAAATTGCATCGGAATCAAATACAAAAGGCAAAATGCCGACTTAAGTACACGAAGACTGACTCTTCTTACTGTCTATGTTTTGAACCATTCTTGTGACACTAGTTATAGATTCCGATGCTACACTCCAGGTTTACTGTATCCCTTGGACCTTCTTATTGACGATGAAACACAGAAATTGCATCGGAATTAAATACAGAAGACACAATGCCGACTTAAGGACAAGAAGACTGACTCTTCATACTGACTTAGTTTTGAACCATTCCTGAGACACTAAATACAGTTTCCGATGCTTCAGGTTTATTGTATCCCTCTGACCTTCTTATTGACGATGAAACACAGAAATTGCACCGGAATTAAATACAAAAGGCACAATGCCGACTTAAGTTAAAGAAGTCTGCCTCTTCTTACTGTCTATGATTTGAACCATTCCTGAGACACTAGTTATAGATTCCGATGCTTCACTCCAGGTTTACTGTATCCTTTGGACATTCATATTGACGATGAAACATAGAAATTGCATGAGAATTAAATAGAAAATGCACAATGATGACTTAAGTACAATAAGACTGAATATTCTAACTGACTATGTTTTGAACCATTACTGTGACACTAGTTATACATTCCGATGCTTCACTTCAAGTTTACTGTATCCCTTGGAACTTCTTATTGATGATGAAACACAGAAATTGCATCGGAATTAAATACAAAAGGCACAAAGCAGAATTAAGTACAAGAAGACTGACTCTTCTTACTGTCTATGTTTTGAACCATTCCTGTGACACTAGCTATAGATTCCGATGCTTCACTTCAGGTTTCATGTTTACTGTACCCCTCTGACCTTCTTATTGACGATGTAACACAGAAATTGCATCGGAATTAAATAGAAAACGTACAATGCCGACTTAAGTACAAGAAGACTGACTCTTCTTACTGTCTATGATTTGAACCATTCCTGTGACACTAGTTATAGATTCCGATCCTTCACTCCAGGTTTACTGTATCCCTTGGACCTTCTTATTGACGATGAAACACAGAAATTGCATCGGATTTACATACAAAAGGCACAATGCCGACTTAAGGACAAGAAGACTGACACATCTTACTGACTATGTTTTGAACCATTCCTGTGACACTAGCTATAGATTCCGAAGCTTCACTTCTGGTTTACTGTATCCCTTGGACCTTCTTAAAGACGATGAATTACAGAAATTGCATCGCATTTAAATAGAAAGGGCACAATGTCGACGTAAGTACAAGAAGGCTGACTCTTCTTACCGTCTATGTTTTGAACCATTCCTGTGACACTAGTTATAGATTCCGATGCTTCACTCCAGGTTTACTATATCCCTTGGACCTTCTTATTGACGATGAAACACAGAAATTGCAACTGAATTAAATAGAAAAGGCACAATGCTGACTTAAGTACAAGAAGACTGACTCTTCTTACTCACTATGTTTTGAACCATTCCATTGACACTAGTTATAGATTCCGATGCTTCACTCCATGTTTACTGTATCCCTTGGACCTTCTTATTGACGATGAAACACAGAAATTGCATCGGAATGAAATAGAAAAGGCACAATGCCGACTTAAGTACAAGAAGACTGACTCTTCTTACTGACTATGTTTTGAACCATTCCTGTGACACTAGTTACAGATCCGATGCTTCACTTCAGGTTTACTGTATACCTTGGACCTTCTTATTGACGATGAAAGACAGAAATTGCATCGGAATTAAATACAAACGGCACAATGCCGACTTAAGTACAAGAAGACTGACTCTTCCTACTGTCTATGTTTTGAAATATTCCTGTGACACTAGTTATAGATTCCGATGCTTCACTCCAGGTTTACTGTATCCCTCGGACCTTCTTATTGACGATGAAACACAGAAATTGCATCGGAATTAAATACAAAAGGCACAATGCCGCCTTAAGTACAAGAAGACCAACTATTCTTACTGACTATGTTTTGACCCATTCCTGTGACACTAGTTATGGATTCCGATGCTTCACTTCAGGTTTACTGTATCCCTCTGACCTTCTTACTGACGATGAAACACAGAAATTGCATCGGAATTAAATACAAAAGGCACAATGCCGAATTAAGTTCAAGGAGACTGACTCTTCTTACTGTCTATTTTTGAACCAGTCCTGTGACACTAGTTATAGACTCCGATGCTTCACTCCAGGTTTACTGTATCCCTTGGTCCTTGTTATTGACGATGAAACACAGAAATTGCATCGGAATTAAATAGAAAAGGCACAATGCCGACTTAAGTACGAGAGGACTGACTCTTCTTACTGACTATGTTTTGAACCACTCCTCTGACACTAATTATAAATTCCGATGTTACACTTCAGGTTTACTGTATCCCATGGACATTCTTACTGACGATGAAATACAGAAATTGCATCGGAATTAAATACAAAAGGCACAGTGCAGAATTAAGTACAAGGAGACCGACTCTTCTTACTGTCTATGCTTTGAACCATTCCTGTGACACTAGTTATAGATTCCGATGCTTCACTCCAGGTTTACTGTATCCCTCTGACCTTCTTATTGACGATGAAACACAGAAACTGCATCGGAATTAAATACAAAAGGCACAATGCCAACTTAAGTACAAGAAGACTGACTCATCTTACTGTCTATGTTTTGAAATATTCCATTGACACTAGTTATAGATTCCGATGCTTCACTTCAGGTTTACTGTACCCCTCTGACCTTCTTATTGACGATGAAACACAGAAATTGCATCGGAATTAAATACAAAAGGCAAAATGCCGACTTAAGTACACGAAGACTGACACTTCTTACTGTCTATGTTTTGAACCATTCCTGTGTCACTAGTTATAGATTCCGATGCTACACTCCAGGTTTACTGTATCCCTTGGACCTTCTTATTGACGATGAAACACACAAATTGCATCGGAATTAAATAGAAAAGGCACTATGCCGACGTAAGTACAAGAAGACTGACTCTTCTTACTGTCTATGTTTTGAACCATTCCTGGGACACTAGTCATAGTTTCCGATGCTTCACTCCAGGTTTACTGTATCCCTTGGCCCTTCTTATTGACGATGAATCACAAAAATTGCATCGGAATTAAATACAAAAGGCAAAATGCCGACTTCAGTACACGAAGACTGACTCTTCTTACTGTCTATGATTTGAACCATTCCTGTGACACTAGTTACAGATTCAGATGCTTCACTCCAGGCTTACTGTATCCCTTGGACCTTCTTATTGACGATGAGACACAGAAATTGCATCGGAATTAAATACAAAATGCACAACGCCGACTTAAGTACAAGAAGACTAACTCTTCTTACTGACTATGTTTTGAACCATTCCTGTGACACTAGTTATGGATTCCGATGCTTCACTTCATGTTCACTGTATCCCTCTGACCTTCTTATTGACGATCAAACACAGAAATTGCACCGGAATTAAATACAAAAGGCACAATACCGAATTCAGTTCAAGAAGACTGACTCTTCTGACTGTCTAATTTTGAACCATACTGTGACACTAGTTATAGACTCCGATGCTTCACTCCAGGTTTACTGTATCCCTTGGACCTTCTTGTTGACGAAGAAACACAGAAATTGCATCCGAATTAAATACAAAAGGCACAATGCCGACATAAGTAAAAGAAGTCTGACTCTTCTAACTGTCTATGTTCTGAACCATTCCTGTGACACTAGTTATAGAATCCGATGCTACACTCCAGTTTTACTATTTCCCTTGGACCTTCTAATTGACGATGAAACACAGAAATTGCATCGGAATTAAAAAGAAAAAGCACAATGCCGACTTAAGTACAAGAAGACTGACTCCTCTTACTGACTATGTCTTGAACCATTCCATTGCCACTAGTTATAGATTCCGATGCTTCACTCCAGGTTTACTGTATCCCTTGGACCTTCTTATTGACGATGAAACACAGAAATTGCATCGGAATTAAATAGAAAAGGCACAATGCCGACTTAAGTACAAAAACCTGACTCTTCTTACTGACTATGTTTTGAACCATTCCTGTGACACTAGTTATAGATCCGATACTTCACTTCAGGCTTACTGTATACCTTGGACCTTCTTACTGACGATGACACACAGAAATTGCATCGGAATTAAATACAAAAGGCACAAAGCAGAATTAAGGTCAAGAAGACTGACTCTTCTTACTGTCTATGTTTTGAACCACTCCTGTGACACTAATTATAGATTCCGATGCTTCACTCCAGGTTTACTGTATCCCTTGGACCTTCTTATTGACGATGAAACTCAGAAATTGCATCGGAATTAAATAGAAAAGGCACAATGCCGACTTAAGTACAAGAAGACTGACTCTTCTTACTGACTATGCTTTGAACCATTCCATTGACACTAGTTATAGATTCCGATGCTTCACTCCATGTTTACTGTATCCCTTGGACCTTCTTATTGACGATGAAACACAGAAATTGCATCGGAATTAAATACAAAAGGCACAATGCCGACTTAAGGACAAGATGACTGACTCTTCTTACTGACTATGTTTTGAAGCATTCGTGTGACACCAGTTATAGATTCCGATGCTTCACTTCAGGTTTATTGTATCCCTCTGACCTTCTTATTGACGATGAAACACAGAAAATGCATCGGAATTAAATACAAACGGCACAATGTCGACGTAAGTACAAGAAGACTGACTCTTCTTACTGTCTATGTTTTGAACCATTCCTGTGACACTAGTTATAGGTTCCGATGCTTCACTCCATGTTTACTGTATCCCTTGGACCTTCTTATTGACGATGAAACACAGAAATTGCATCGGAATTAAATACAAAAGGCACAATGCCGACTTAAGGACAAGAAGACTGACTCTTCTTACTGACTTTGCTTTGAACCATTCCTGTGACACTAGTTATAGATTCCGATGCTTCACTTCAGGTTTATTGTATCCCTCTGACCTTCTTATTGACGATGAAACACAGAAATTGCATCGGAATTAAATAAAAAGGCACAATGCCTACTTAAGTACAAGAAGACTGACTCATCTTACAGTCTATGTTTTGAAATATTCCATTGACACTAGTTATAGATTCCGATGCTTCACTCGATGTTTACTGTATCCCTTAGACCTTGTTATTGACGATGAAACACAGAAATATCATCGGAAATAATTACAAAATTCACAATGCCGACATAAGGACAAGAAGACTGACTCTTCTTACTGACTATGTTTTGAAGCATTCCTGTGACACTAGCTATAGATTCCGAAGCTTCACTTCAGGTTTACTGTATCCCTTGGACCTTCTTATTGACGATGAAACACAGAAATTGCATCGGAATTAAATACAAAAGGTACAATGCCGACTTAAGGACAAGAAGACTGACTCTTTTTACTGACTTTGCTTTGTACCATTCCTGTGACACTAGTTATAGATTCCGATGCTTCACTTCAGGTTTATTGTATCCCTCTGACCTTATTGGCGATGAAACACAGAAATTGCCTCGGAATTAAATACAAAAGGCACAATGCCGACTTAAGTACAAGTAGACTGACTCTTCTTACTGACTATGTTTTGAACAATTCCTGTGACACTAGTTATAGATTCCGATGCTTCACTCCAGGTTTACTATATCCCTTGGACCTTCTTATTGACGATGAAACACAGAAATTGCATCGGAATTAAATAGAAAAGGCACAATGCCGACTTAAGTACAAGAAGACTGACTCTTCTTACTGACTATGTTTTGAACCATTCCATTGACACTAGTTATAGATTCCGATGCTTCACTCCATGTTTACTGTATACCTTGGACCTTGTTATTGACGATGAAACACAGATATTGCATCGGAATTAAATACAAAAGGCACAAAGCAGAATTAAGGTCAAGAAGACTGACTCTTCTTACTGTCTATGCTTTGAACCATTCCTGTGACACTAGTTATAGATTCCGATGCTTCACTCCCGGTTTACTGTATCCCTTGGACCTTCTTATTGACGATGAAACACAGAAATTGCATCGGAATTAATTACAAAAGGCACAATGCCGACATAAGGACAAGAAGACTGACTCTTCTTACTGACTATGTTTGAAGCATTCCTGTGCCACTAGCTATAGATTCCGAAGCTTTACTTCAGGTTTACTGTATCCCTTGGACCATCATATTGACGAAGAAACACAGAAATTGCATTGGAATTAAATTCAAAAGGCACAATGCCGACTTAAGGACAAGAAGACTGACTCTTCTTACTGACTTTGTTTTGAACCATTCCTGTGACACTAGTTATAGATTCCGATGCTTCACTTCAGGTTTATTGTATCCCTCTGACCTTCTTATTGACGATGAAACACAGAAATTGCATCGGAATTAAATAGAAAAGGCACAATGTCGACGTAAGTACAAGAAGGCTGACTCTTCTTACTGTCTATGTTTTGAACCATTCCTGTGACACTAGTTATAGATTCCGATGCTTCACTCCAGGTTTACTGCATCCCTTGGACCTTCTTATTGACGATGAACTACAGAAATTGCATCAGAATTAAATACAAAATTCACAATGCCGACTTAAGTACAAGAAGACTAACTCTTCTTACTGACTATGTTTTGAACCATTCCTGTGACACTAGTTATGGATTCCGATGCTTCACTTCAGGTTTACTGTATCCCTCTGACCTTCTTATTGACGATGAAACACAGAAATCGCATCAGAATTAAATAGAAAAGGCACAATGCCGACTTAAGTACATGAAGACTGACTCTTCTTACTGTCTATGATTTGAACCATCCCTGTGACACTAGTTATAGATTCCGATGCTACACTCCAGTTTTACTATATCCCTTGGACCTTCTAATTGAAGATGAAACACAGAAATTGCATCGAAATTAAAAAGAAAAATCACAATGCCGACTTAAGTACAAGAAGACTGACTCCTCTTACTGACTATGTCTTGAACCATTCCATTGCCACTAGTTATAGATTCCGATGCTTCACTCCAGGTTTACTGTATCCCTTGGACATTCTTATTGACGATGAAACACAGAAATTGCATCGGAATTAATTAGAAAAGGCACAATGCCGACTTAAGTACAAAAACCTGACTCTTCTTGCTGACTATGTTTTGAACCATTCCTGTGACACTAGTTATAGATCCGATGCTTCACTTCAGGCTTACTGTATACCTTTGACCTTCTTACTGACGATGAATCACAGAAATTGCATCGGAATTAAATACAAAAGGCACAAAGCAGAATTAAGGTCAAGAAGACTGACTCTTCTTACTGTCTATGTTTTGAACCACTCCTGTGACACTAGTTATAGATTCCGATGCTTCACTCCAGGTTTACTGTATCCCTTGGACCTTCTTATTGACGATGAAACACAGAAATTGCATCGGAATTAATTACAAAAGCCACAATGCCGACATAAGGACAAGAAGACTGACTCTTCTTACTGACTATGTTTTGAAGCATTCCTGTGACACCAGATATAGATTCCGAAGCTTCACTTCAGGTTTATTGTATCCCTCTGACCTTCTTATTGACGATGAAACACAGAAAATGCATCGGAATTAAATAGAAAAGGCACAATGTCGACGTAAGTACAAGAAGGCTGACACTTCTTACTGTCTATGTTTTGAACCATTCCTGTGACACTAGTTATAGATTCCGATGCTTCACTCCAGTTTAACTATATCCCTTAGACCTTCTTTTTGACGATGAAACACAGAAATTGCATCGGAATTAAATAGAAAAGGCACAATGCCGACTTAAGTACAAGAAGACTGACTCATCTTACTGACTATGCTTTGAACCATTCCATTGACACTAGTTATAGATTCCGATGCTTCACTCCATGTTTACTGTATCCCTTGGACCTTCTTATTGACGATGAAACACAGAAATTGCATCGGAATTAAATACAAAAGGTACAATGCCGACTTAAGGACAAGAAGACTGACTCTTTTTACTGACTTTGTTTTGTACCATTCCTGTGACACTAGTTATAGATTCCGATGCTTCACTTCAGGTTTATTGTATCCCTCTGACCTTCTTATTGGCGATGAAACACAGAAATTGCCTCGGAATTAAATACAAAAGGCACAATGCCGACTTAAGTACAAGAAGACTGACTCTTCTTACTGACTATGTTTTGAACCATTCCTGTGACACTAGTTATAGATTCCGATGCTTCACTCCAGGTTTTCTATATCCCTTGGACGTTCTTATTGACGATGAAACACAGAAATTGCATCGGAATTAAATAGAAAAGCGACAATGCCGACTTAAGTACAAGAAGACTGACTCTTCTTACTGACTATGTTTTGAACCATTCCATTGACACTAGTTATAGATTCCGATGCTTCACTCCATTTTTACTGTATCCCTTGGACCTTCTTATTGACGATGAAACACAGAAATTGCATCGGAATTAAATACAAAAGGAACAATGCCGACTTAAGGACAAGAAGACTGACTCTTCTTACTGACTTTGCTTTGAACCATTCCTGTGACACTAGTTATAGATTCCGATGCTTCACTTCAGGTTTATTGTATCCCTCTGACCTTCTTATTGGCGATGAAACACAGAAATTGCATCGGAATTAAATAGAAAAGGCACAATGCCGACTTAAGTACAAGAAGACTGACTCTTCTTACTGACTATATTTTGAACCATTCCTGTGACACTAGTTATAGATTCCGATGATTCAGTCGAGGTTTACTGTATCGGTTGGACCTTCATATTGACGATGAAACGCAGAAATTGCATCAGAATTAAATAGATAATGCACAATGATGACTTAAGTACAAAAAGACTGACTCTTCTTACTGTCTATGTTTTGAGCCATTTCTGTGACACTAGTTATAGATTCCGATGCTTCACTCCTGGTTTACTGCATCCCTTGGACCTTCTTATTGACGATGAAACACAGAAATTGCATCGGAATTAAATACAAAAGGCACAATGCCGACTTAAGGACAACAAGATTGACTCTTCTTACTGACTATGCTTTGAACCATTCCTGTGACACTAGTTATAGTTTCCGATGCTTCACTCCAGGTTTACTGTATCCCTTGGACCTTCTTATTGACGATGAAACACAGATATTGCATCGGAATTAATTACAAAAGGCACAATGCCGACATAAGGACAAGAAGACTGACTCTTCTTACTGACTATGTTTTGAACCATTCCTGTGACACTAGTTATAGATTCCGATGATTCAGTCGAGGTTTACTGTATCGGTTGGACCTTCATATTGACGATGAAACGCAGAAATTGCATCAGAATTAAATAGATAATGCACAATGCCGACTTAAGGACAAGAAGACTGACTCTTCTTACTGACTTTGTTTTGAACCATTCCTGTAACACTAGTTAGAGATTCCGATGCTTCACTTCAGGTTTATTGTATCCCTCTGACCTTCTTATTGACGATGAAACACAGAAATTGCATCGGAATTAAATAGAAAAGGCACAATGTCGACGTAAGTACGAGAAGACTGACTCTTCTTACTGTCTATGATTTGAACCATTCCTGTGACACTAGTTATAGATTCCGATGCTTCACTCGAGGTTTACTATATCCCTTGGACCTTCTTATTGTCGATGAAACACAGAAATTGCATCGGAATTAAAGAGAAAAGGCACAATGCCGACTTAAGTACAAGAAGACTGACTCTTCTTACTGTCTATGATTTGAACCATCCCTGTGACACTAGCTATAGATTCCGAAGCTTCACTTCAGGTTCACTGTATCCCTTGGACCTTCTTATTGACGATGAATCACAGAAATTGCATCGGAATTAAATACAAAAGGTACAATGCCGACTTAAGGACAAGAAGACTGACTCTTTTTACTGACTTTGTTTTGTACCATTCCTGTGACACTAGTTATAGATTCCGATTCTTCACTTCAGGTTTATTGTATCCCTCTGACCTTCTTATTGGCGATGAAACACAGAAATTGCCTCGGAATTAAATACAAAAGGCACAATGCCGACTTAAGTACAAGAAGACAGACTCTTCTTACTGACTATGTTTTGAACAATTCCTGTGACACTAGTTATAGATTCCGACGCTTCACTCCAGGTTTACTATATCCCTTGGACCTTCTTATTGACGATGAAACACAGAAATTGCATCGGAATTAAATAGAAAAGGCACAATGCCGGCTTAAGTAAAAGAAGACTGACTCTTCTTACTGACTATGTTTTGAACCATTCCATTGACACTAGTTATAGATTCCGATGCTTCACTCCATGTTTACTGTATCCCTTGGACCTTCATATTGACGATGAAACACAGAAATTACATCGGAATTAAATACAAAAGCCACAATGCCGACTTAAGGACAAGAAGACTGACTCTTCTTACTGACTTTGCTTTGAACCATTCCTGTGACACTAGTTATAGATTCCGATGCTTCACTTCAGGTTTATTGTATCCCTCTGACCTTCTTATTGGCGATGAAACACAGAAATTGCATAAGAATTAAATAGAAAAGGCACAATGCCGACTTAAGTACAAGAAGACTGACTCTTCTTACTGACTATACTTTGAAACATTCCTGTGAAACTAGTTATAGATTCCGATGCTTCGGTCAAGGTTCACTGTATCGGTTGGACCTTCATATTGACGATGAAACGCAGAAATTGCATCAGAATTAAATAGAAAATGCACAATGATGACTTAAGTACAATAAGACTGACTCTTCTTACTGACTATGTTTTGAACCATTCCTGTGACACTAGTTATAGATCCGATGCTTCACCTCATTTTTACTTTCAACCTTGGACCTTCTTATTGACGATGAAACACAGAAATTGCATCGGAATTAAATACAAAAGGCACAAAGCAGAATTAAGGTCAAGAAGACTCACTCTTCTTACTGTCTATGCTTTGAACCATTCCTGTGACACTAGTTATAGATTCCGATGCTTCACTCCAGGTTCACTGTATCCCTTGGACCTTCTTATTGACGATGAAACACAGTAATTGCATCGGAATTAATTACAAAAGGCACAATGCCGACATAAGGACAAGAAGACTGACTCTTCTTACTGACTATGCTTTGAAGCATTCCTGTGCCACTAGCTATAGATTCCGAAGCTTTACTTCAGGTTTACTGTATCGCTTGGACCATCATATTGACGAAGAAACACAGAAATTGCATTGGAATTAAATTCAAAATGCACAATGCCGACTTAAGGACAAGAAGACTGACTCTTCTTACTGACTTTGTTTTGGACCATTCCTGTGACACTAGTTATGGATTCCGACGCTTCACTTCAGGTTTACTGTATCCCTCTGACCTTCTTATTGACGATGAAACACAGAAATCGCATCAGAATTAAATACAAAAGGCACAATGCCGACTTAAGTCCAAGAAGACTGACTCTTCTTACTGTCTATGTTTTGAACCATCCCTGTGACACTAGTTATAGATTCCGATGCTACACTCCAGTTTTACTGTATCCCTTGGACCTTCTAATTGAAGATGAAGCACAGAAATTGCATCGGAATTAAAAAGAAAAGTCACAATGCCGACTTAAGTACAAGAAGACTGACTCCTCTTACTGACTATGTCTTGAACCATTCCATTGCCACTAGTTATAGAGTCCGATGCTTCACTCCAGGTTTACTGTATCCCTTGGACCTTCTTATTGACGATGAAACACAGAAATTGCATCGGAATTAAATAGAAAAGGCACAATGCCGACTTAAGTACAAAAACCTGACTCTTCTTACTGACTATGTTTTGAACCATTCCTGTGACACTAGTTATAGATTCCGATGCTTCACTCCAGGTTTACTGTATCCCTTGGACCTTCTTATTGACGATGAAACACAGAAATTGCATCGGAATTAATTACAAAAGCCACAATGCCGACATAAGGACAAGAAGACTGACTCTTCTTACTGACTATGTTTTGAAGCATTCCTTTGACACCAGTTATAGATTCCGAAGCTTCACTTCAGGTTTATTGTATCCCTCTGACCTTCTTATTGACGATGAAACACAGAAAATACATCGGAATTAAATAGAAAAGGCACAATGTCGACGTAAGTACAAGAAGACTGACTCTTCTTACTGTCTATGTTTTGAACCATTCCTGTGACACTAGTTATAGATTCCGATGCTTCACTCCAGTTTTACTATATCCCTCTGACCTTCTTTTTGACGATGAAACACAGAAATTGCATCGGAATTAAATAGAAAAGGCACAATGCCGACTTAAGTACAAGAAGACTGACTCTTCTTACTGACTATGCTTTGAACCATTCCATTGACACTAGTTATAGTTTCCGATGCTTCACTCCATGTTTACTGTATCCCTTGGACCTTCTTATTGACGATGAAACACAGAAATTGCACCGGAATTAAATACAAAAGGTACAATGCCGACTTAAGGACAAGAAGACTGACTCTTTTTACTGACATTGTTTTGTACCATTCCTGTGACACTAGTTATAGATTCCGATGATTCAGTCGAGGTTTACTGTATCGGTTGGACCTTCATATTGACGATGAAACGCAGAAATTGCATCAGAATTAAATAGAAAATGCACAATGATGACTTAAGTACAAAAAGACTGACTCTTCTTACTGTCTATGTTTTGAGCCATTTCTGTGACACTAGTTATAGATTCCGATGCTTCACTCCTGGTTTACTGCATCCCTTGGACCTTCTTATTGACGATGAAACACAGAAATTGCATCGGAATTAAATACAAAAGGCACAATGCCGACTTAAGGACAACAAGATTGACTCTTCTTACTGACTATGCTTTGAACCATTCCTGTGACACTAGTTATAGTTTCCGATGCTTCACTCCAGGTTTACTGTATCCCTTGGACCTTCTTATTGACGATGAAACACAGATATTGCATCGGAATTAATTACAAAAGGCACAATGCCGACATAAGGACAAGAAGACTGACTCTTCTTACTGACTATGTTTTGATGCATTCCTGTGACACTAGCTATAGATTCCGAAGCTTCACTTCAGGTTTACTGTATCCCTTGGACCTTCTTATTGACGATGAAACACAGAAATTGCATCGGAATTAAATACAAAAGGCACAATGCCGACTTAAGGACAAGAAGACTGACTCTTCTTACTAACTTTGTTTTGAACCATTCCTGTAACACTAGTTAGAGATTCCGATGCTTCACTTCAGGTTTATTGTATCCCTCTGACCTTCTTATTGACGATGAAACACAGAAATTGCATCGGAATTAAATAGAAAAGGCACAATGTCGACGTAAGTACGAGAAGACTGACTCTTCTTACTGTCTATGATTTGAACCATTCCTGTGACACTAGTTATAGATTCCGATGCTTCACTCGAGGTTTACTATATCCCTTGGTCCTTCTTATTGTCGATGAAACACAGAAATTGCATCGGAATTAAAGAGAAAAGGCACAATGCCGACTTAAGTACAAGAAGACTGACTCTTCTTACTGTCTATGATTTGAACCATCCCTGTGACACTAGCTATAGATTCCGAAGCTTCACTTCAGGTTCACTGTATCCCTTGGACCTTCTTATTGACGATGAATCACAGAAATTGCATCGGAATTAAATACAAAAGGTACAATGCCGACTTAAGGACAAGAAGACTGACTCTTTTTACTGACTTTGTTTTGTACCATTCCTGTGACACTAGTTATAGATTCCGATTCTTCACTTCAGGTTTATTGTATCCCTCTGACCTTCTTATTGGCGATGAAACACAGAAATTGCCTCGGAATTAAATACAAAAGGCACAATGCCGACTTAAGTACAAGAAGACAGACTCTTCTTACTGACTATGTTTTGAACAATTCCTGTGACACTAGTTATAGATTCCGACGCTTCACTCCAGGTTTACTATATCCCTTGGACCTTCTTATTGACGATGAAACACAGAAATTGCATCGGAATTAAATAGAAAAGGCACAATGCCGGCTTAAGTACAAGAAGACTGACTCTTCTTACTGACTATGTTTTGAACCATTCCATTGACACTAGTTATAGATTCCGATGCTTCACTCCATGTTTACTGTATCCCTTGGACCTTCATATTGACGATGAAACACAGAAATTACATCGGAATTAAATACAAAAGCCACAATGCCGACTTAAGGACAAGAAGACTGACTCTTCTTACTGACTTTGCTTTGAACCATTCCTGTGACACTAGTTATAGATTCCGATGCTTCACTTCAGGTTTATTGTATCCCTCTGACCTTCTTATTGGCGATGAAACACAGAAATTGCATAAGAATTAAATAGAAAAGGCACAATGCCGACTTAAGTACAAGAAGACTGACTCTTCTTACTGACTATATTTTGAAACATTCCTGTGAAACTAGTTATAGATTCCGATGCTTCGGTCGAGGTTCACTGTATCGGTTGGACCTTCATATTGACGATGAAACGCAGAAATTGCATCAGAATTAAATAGAAAATGCACAATGATGACTTAAGTACAATAAGACTGACTCTTCTTACTGACTATGTTTTGAACCATTCCTGTGACACTAGTTATAGATCCGATGCTTCACCTCATTTTTACTTTCAACCTTGGACCTTCTTATTGACGATGAAACACAGAAATTGCATCGGAATTAAATACAAAAGGCACAAAGCAGAATTAAGGTCAAGAAGACTCACTCTTCTTACTGTCTATGCTTTGAACCATTCCTGTGACACTAGTTATAGATTCCGATGCTTCACTCCAGGTTCACTGTATCCCTTGGACCTTCTTATTGACGATGAAACACAGTAATTGCATCGGAATTAATTACAAAAGGCACAATGCCGACATAAGGACAAGAAGACTGACTCTTCTTACTGACTATGCTTTGAAGCATTCCTGTGCCACTAGCTATAGATTCCGAAGCTTTACTTCAGGTTTACTGTATCGCTTGGACCATCATATTGACGAAGAAACACAGAAATTGCATTGGAATTAAATTCAAAATGCACAATGCCGACTTAAGGACAAGAAGACTGACTCTTCTTACTGACTTTGTTTTGGACCATTCCTGTGACACTAGTTATGGATTCCGACGCTTCACTTCAGGTTTACTGTATCCCTCTGACCTTCTTATTGACGATGAAACACAGAAATCGCATCAGAATTAAATACAAAAGGCACAATGCCGACTTAAGTACAAGAAGACTGACTCTTCTTACTGTCTATGTTTTGAACCATCCCTGTGACACTAGTTATAGATTCCGATGCTACACTCCAGTTTTACTGTATCCCTTGGACCTTCTAATTGAAGATGAAGCACAGAAATTGCATCGGAATTAAAAAGAAAAGTCACAATGCCGACTTAAGTACAAGAAGACTGACTCCTCTTACTGACTATGTCTTGAACCATTCCATTGCCACTAGTTATAGAGTCCGATGCTTCACTCCAGGTTTACTGTATCCCTTGGACCTTCTTATT
The DNA here is from genome assembly GCF_021461385.2 of Schistocerca piceifrons. Classification (NCBI taxonomy): domain Eukaryota; kingdom Metazoa; phylum Arthropoda; class Insecta; order Orthoptera; family Acrididae; genus Schistocerca; species Schistocerca piceifrons. The sequence continues at coordinate 246,249 of NW_025727575.1, read as the reverse complement.
GACGATGAAACACAGAAATTGCATCGGAATTAAATAGAAAAGGCACAATGCCGACTTAAGTACAAAAACCTGACTCTTCTTACTGACTATGTTTTGAACCATTCCTGTGACACTAGTTATAGATTCCGATGCTTCACTCCAGGTTTACTGTATCCCTTGGACCTTCTTATTGACGATGAAACACAGAAATTGCATCGGAATTAATTACAAAAGCCACAATGCCGACATAAGGACAAGAAGACTGACTCTTCTTACTGACTATGTTTTGAAGCATTCCTTTGACACCAGTTATAGATTCCGAAGCTTCACTTCAGGTTTATTGTATCCCTCTGACCTTCTTATTGACGATGAAACACAGAAAATACATCGGAATTAAATAGAAAAGGCACAATGTCGACGTAAGTACAAGAAGACTGACTCTTCTTACTGTCTATGTTTTGAACCATTCCTGTGACACTAGTTATAGATTCCGATGCTTCACTCCAGTTTTACTATATCCCTCTGACCTTCTTTTTGACGATGAAACACAGAAATTGCATCGGAATTAAATAGAAAAGGCACAATGCCGACTTAAGTACAAGACGACTGACTCTTCTTACTGACTATGCTTTGAACCATTCCATTGACACTAGTTATAGATTCCGATGCTTCACTCCATGTTTACTGTATCCCTTGGACCTTCTTATTGACGATGAAACACAGAAATTGCACCGGAATTAAATACAAAAGGTACAATGCCGACTTAAGGACAAGAAGACTGACTCTTTTTACTGACTTTGTTTTGTACCATTCCTGTGACACTAGTTATAGATTCCGACGCTACACTTCAGGTTTATTGTATCCCTCTGACCTTCTTACTGCCGATGAAACACAGAAATTGCCTCGGAATTAAATACAAAAGGCACAATGCCGACTTAAGTACAAGAAGACTGACTCTTCTTACTGACTATACTTTGAACCATTCCTGTGACACTAGTTATAGATTCCGATGCTTCAGTCGAGGTTTACTGTATCGGTTGGACCTTCATATTGACGATGAAACGCAGAAATTGCATCAGAATTAAATAGGAAATGCACAATGATGACTTAAGTACAATAAGACTGACTCTTCTTACTGACTATGTTTTGAACCATTCCTGTGACACTAGTTATAGATCCGATGCTTCACTTCATTTTTACTGTATACCTTGGACCTTCTTATTGACGATGAAACACAGAAATTGCATCGGAAATAAATACAAAAGGCACAAAGCAGAATTAAGTTCAAGAAGACTGACTCTTCTTACTGTCTATGCTTTGAACCATTCCTGTGACACTAGTTATAGATTCCGATGCTTCACTCCAGGTTTACTGTATCCCTTGGACCTTCTTATTGACGATGAAACACAGAAATTGCATCGGAATTAATTACAAAAGGCACAATGCCGACATAAGGACAAGAAGACTGACTCTTCTTACTGACTAAGTTTGAAGCATTCCTTTTGACACTAGCTATAGATTCCGAAGCTTCACTTCAGGTTTACTGTATCCCTTGGACCATCATATGACGAAGAAACACAGAAATTGCATTGGAATTAAATTCAAAAGGCACAATGCCGACTTAAGGACAAGAAGACTGACTCTTCTTACTGACTTTGTTTTGAACCATTCCTGTGACACTAGTTACAGATTCCGATGCTTAACTCCAGGTTTTCTGTATCCCTTGGACCTTCTTATTGACGATGAAACACAGGAATTGCATCGGAATTAAATACAAAACGCACAATGCCGACTTAAGGACAAGAAGCTGACTCTTCTTACTGACTTTTCTTTGAACCATTCCTGTGACACTAGTTATAGATTCCGATGCTTCACTTCAGGTTTATAGTATCCCTCTGTTCTTCTTATTGACGATGAAACACAGAAATTGCATCGGAATTAAATAGAAAAGGCACAATGCCGACTTAAGTACAAGAAGACTGACTCTTCTTACTGACTATGTTTTGAACCATTCCTGTGACACTAGTTATAGATTCCGATGCTTCACTCCAGGTTTACTGCATCCCTTGGACCTTCTTATTGACGATGAACTACAGAAATTGCATCGGAATTAAATACAAAAGGCACAATGCCGACTTAAGTACAAGAAGACTAACTCTTCTTACTGACTATGTTTTGAACCATTCCTGTGACACTAGTTATGGATTCCGATGCTTCACTTCAGGTTTACTGTATCCCTTGGACCTTCTTATTGACGATGAAACACAGGAATTGCATCGGAATTAAATACAAAACGCACAATGCCGACTTAAGGACAAGAAGCTGACTCTTCTTACTGACTTTTCTTTGAACCATTCCTGTGACACTAGTTATAGATTCCGATGCTTCACTTCAGGTTTATAGTATCCCTCTGTTCTTCTTATTGACGATGAAACACAGAAATTGCATCGGAATTAAATAGAAAAGGCACAATGCCGACTTAAGTACAAGAAGACTGACTCTTCTTACTGACTATGTTTTGAACCATCCCTGTGACACTAGTTATAGATTCCGATGCTTCACTCCAAGTTTACTGTATCCCTTGGTCCTTCTTATTGACGATGAAAAACAGAAATTGCATCGGAATTAAATTCAAAAGGCACAATGCCGACTTAAGTACAAGAAGACTAACTCTTCTTACTGACTATGTTTTGAACCATTCCTGTGACACTAGTTATGGATTCCGATGCTTCACTTCAGGTTTACTGTATCCCTCTGACCTTCTTATTGACGATGAAACACAGAAATCGCATCAGAATTAAATAGAAAAGGCACAATGCCGACTTAAGTACAAGAAGACTGACTCTTCTTACTGTCTATGTTTTGAACGATCCCTGTGACACTAGTTATAGATTCCGATGCTACACTCCAGTTTTACTATATCCCTTGGACCTTCTAATTGAAGATGAAACACAGAAATTGCATCGGAATTAAAAAGAAAAATCACAATGCCGACTTAAGTACAAGAAGACTGACTCCTCTTACTGACTATGTCTTGAACCATTCCATTGCCACTAGTTATAGATTCCGATGCTTCACTCCAGGTTTACTGTATCCCTTGGACCTTCTTATTGACGATGAAACACAGAAATTGCATCGGAATTAATTAGAAAAGGCACAATGCCGACTTAAGTACAAAAACCTGACTCTTCTTACTGACTATGTTTTGAACCATTCCTGTGACACTAGTTATAGATCCGATGCTTCACTTCAGGCTTACTGTATACCTTTGACCTTCTTACTGACCATGAATCACAGAAATTGCATCGGAATTAAATACAAAAGGCACAAAGCAGAATTAAGGTCAAGAAGACTGACTCTTCTTACTGTCTATGTTTTGAACCACTCTGTGACACTAGTTATAGATTCCGATGCTTCACTCCAGGTTTACTGTATCCCTTGGACCTTCTTATTGACGATGAAACACAGAAATTGCATCGGAATTAATTACAAAAGCCACAATGCCGTCATAAGGACAAGAAGACTGACTCTTCTTACTGACTATGTTTTGAAGCATTCCTGTGACACCAGATATAGATTCCGAAGCTTCACTTCAGGTTTATTGTATCCCTCTGACCTTCTTATTGACGATGAAACACAGAAAAAGCATCGGAATTAAATAGAAAAGGCACAATGTCGACGTAAGTACAAGAAGGCTGACTCTTCTCACTGTCTATGTTTTGAACCATTCCTGTGACACTAGTTATAGATTCCGATGCTTCACTCCAGTTTTACTGTATCCCTTGGACCTTCTAATTGAAGATGAAGCACAGAAATTGCATCGGAATTAAAAGAAAAGTCACAATGCCGACTTAAGTACAAGAAGACCTGACTCCTCTTACTGACTATGTCTTGAACCATTCCATTGCCACTAGTTATAGAGTCCGATGCTTCACTCCAGGTTTACTGTATCCCTTGGACCTTCTTATTGACGATGAAACACAGAAATTGCATCGGAATTAATTACAAAAGCCACAATGCCGAAATAAGGACAAGAAGACTGACTCTTCTTACTGACTATGTTTTGAAGCATTCCTTTGACACCAGTTATAGATTCCGAAGCTTCACTTCAGGTTTATTGTATCCCCCTGACCTTCTTATTGACGATGAAACACAGAAAATACATCGGAATTAAATAGAAAAGGCACAATGTCGACGTAAGTACAAGAAGACTGACTCTTCTTACTGTCTATGTTTTGAACCATTCCCTGTGACACTAGTTATAGATTCCGATGCTTCACTCCAGTTTTACTATATCCCTCTGACCTTCTTTTTGACGATGAAACACAGAAATTGCATCGGAATTAAATAGAAAAGGCACAATGCCGACTTAAGTACAAGAAGACTGACTCTTCTTACTGACTATGCTTTGAACCATTCCATTGACACTAGTTATAGATTCCGATGCTTCACTCCATGTTTACTGTATCCCTTGGACCTTCTTATTGACGATGAAACACAGAAATTGCACCGGAATTAAATACAAAAGGTACAATGCCGACTTAAGGACAAGAAGACTGACTCTTTTTACTGACTTTGTTTTGTACCATTCCTGTGACACTAGTTATAGATTCCGACGCTTCACTTCAGGTTTATTGTATCCCTCTGACCTTCTTACTGCCGATGAAACACAGAAATTGCCTCGGAATTAAATACAAAAGGCACAATGCCGACTTAAGTACAAGAAGACTGACTCTTCTTACTGACTATACTTTGAACCATTCCTGTGACACTAGTTATAGATTCCGATGCTTCAGTCGAGGTTTACTGTATCGGTTGGACCTTCATATTGACGATGAAACGCAGAAATTGCATCAGAATTAAATAGGAAATGCACAATGATGACTTAGGTACAATAAGACTGACTCTTCTTACTGACTATGTTTTGAACCATTCCTGTGACACTAGTTATAGATCCGATGCTTCACTTCATTTTTACTGTATACCTTGGACCTTCTTATTGACGATGAAACACAGAAATTGCATCGGAAATAAATACAAAAGGCACAAAGCAGAATTAAGTTCAAGAAGACTGACTCTTCTTACTGTCTATGCTTTGAACCATTCCTGTGACACTAGTTATAGATTCCGATGCTTCACTCCAGGTTTACTGTATCCCTTGGACCTTCTTATTGACGATGAAACACAGAAATTGCATCGGAATTAATTACAAAAGGCACAATGCCGACATAAGGACAAGAAGACTGACTCTTCTTACTGACTAAGTTTGAAGCATTCCTGTGACACTAGCTATAGATTCCGAAGCTTCACTTCAGGTTTACTGTATCCCTTGGACCATCATATTGACGAAGAAACACAGAAATTGCATTGGAATTAAATTCAAAAGGCACAATGCCGACTTAAGGACAAGAAGACTGACTCTTCTTACTGACTTTGTTTTGAACCATTCCTGTGACACTAGTTACAGATTCCGATGCTTAACTCCAGGTTTTCTGTATCCCTTGGACCTTCTTATTGACGATGAAACACAGGAATTGCATCGGAATTAAATACAAAACGCACAATGCCGACTTAAGGACAAGAAGCTGACTCTTCTTACTGACTTTTCTTTGAACCATTCCTGTGACACTAGTTATAGATTCCGATGCTTCACTTCAGGTTTGTAGTATCCCTCTGTTCTTCTTATTGACGATGAAACACAGAAATTGCATCGGAATTAAATAGAAAAGGCACAATTGCCGACTTAAGTACAAGAAGACTGACTCTTCTTACTGACTATGTTTTGAACCATTCCTGTGACACTAGTTATAGATTCCGATGCTTCACTCCAGGTTTCTGCATCCCTTGGACCTTCTTATTGACGATGAACTACAGAAATTGCATCGGAATTAAATACAAAAGGCACAATGCCGACTTAAGTACAAGAAGACTAACTCTTCTTACTGACTATGTTTTGAACCATTCCTGTGACACTAGTTATGGATTCCGATGCTTCACTTCAGGTTTACTGTATCCCTTGGACCTTCTTATTGACGATGAAACACAGGAATTGCATCGGAATTAAATACAAAACGCACAATGCCGACTTAAGGACAAGAAGCTGACTCTTCTTACTGACTTTTCTTTGAACCATTCCTGTGACACTAGTTATAGATTCCGATGCTTCACTTCAGGTTTATAGTATCCCTCTGTTCTTCTTATTGACGATGAAACACAGAAATTGCATCGGAATTAAATAGAAAAGGCACAATGCCGACTTAAGTACAAGAAGACTGACTCTTCTTACTGACTATGTTTTGAACCATCCCTGTGACACTAGTTATAGATTCCGATGCTTCACTCCAAGTTTACTGTATCCCTTGGTCCTTCTTATTGACGATGAAAAACAGAAATTGCATCGGAATTAAATTCAAAAGGCACAATGCCGACTTAAGTACAAGAAGACTAACTCTTCTTACTGACTATGTTTTGAACCATTCCTGTGACACTAGTTATGGATTCCGATGCTTCACTTCAGGTTTACTGTATCCCTCTGACCTTCTTATTGACGATGAAACACAGAAATCGCATCAGAATTAAATAGAAAAGGCACAATGCCGACTTAAGTACAAGAAGACTGACTCTTCTTACTGTCTATGTTTTGAACGATCCCTGTGACACTAGTTATAGATTCCGATGCTACACTCCAGTTTTACTATATCCCTTGGACCTTCTAATTGAAGATGAAACACAGAAATTGCATCGGAATTAAAAAGAAAAATCACAATGCCGACTTAAGTACAAGAAGACTGACTCCTCTTACTGACTATGTCTTGAACCATTCCATTGCCACTAGTTATAGATTCCGATGCTTCACTCCAGGTTTACTGTATCCCTTGGTCCTTCTTATTGACGATGAAACACAGCAATTGCATCGGAATTAAATACAAAAGGCACAATGCCGACTAAAGTACAAGAAGACTGACTCTCCTTACTGACTATGTTTTGAACCCTTCCTGTGACACTAGTTATAAATTACGATGCTTCACTTCAGGTTTACTGTATCCCTTGGACCTTCTTATTGACGATGAAACACAGAAATTGCATCGGAATTAATTACAAAAGGCACAATGCCGACTTAAGTACAAGAAGACTGACTCTTCTTACTGACTATGTTTTGAACCATTCCTGTGACACTAGTTATAGATTCCGATGCTTCAGTCGAGGTTTACTGTATCCCTTGGACCTTCTTATTGACGATGAAACACAGAAATTGCATCGGAAATAATTACAAAAGGCTCAATGCCGACTTAAGGACAAGAAGACTGACTCTTCTTACTGACTATGTTTTGAACTATTCCTGTGACACTAGCTATAGATTCAGATGCTTCACTTCAAGTTTATTGTATCCCTCTGACATTCTTATTGACGATGAAACACAGAAATTGCATCGGAATTAAATAGAAAAGGCACAATGTCGACGTAAGTACAAGAAGTCTGACTCTTCTTACTGTCTATGTTTTGAACCATTCCTGTGACACTAGTTATAGATTCCGATGCTTCACTCCAGTTTTACTATATCCCTTGGACCTTCTTATTGACGATGAAACACAGAAATTGCATCGGAATTTAAAAGAAAAGGCACAATGCCGACTTAAGTACAAGAAGACTGACTCCTCTTTCTGACTATGTCTTGAACCATTCCCTTGACACTAGTTATAGATTCCGATGCTTCACTCCAAGTTTACTGTATCCCTTGGACCTTCTTATTGACGATGAAACACAGAAATTGCATCGGAATTAAATAGAAAAGGCACAATGCCGACTTAAGTACATACCCTGACTCTTCTTACAGACTATGTTTTGAACCATTCCTGTGACACTATTTATAGATCCGATGCTTCACTTCAGGCTTACTGTATACCTTGGACCTTCTTATTGACGATGAACCACAGAAATTGCATCGGAATTAAATACAAAAGGCACAAAGAAGAATTAAGGTCAAGAAGACTGACTCTTCTTACTGTCTATGTTTTGAACCACTCCTGTGACACTAGTTATAGATTCCGATGCTTCACTCCAGGTTTACTGTATCCCTTGGACCTTCTTATTGACGATGAAACACAGAAATTGCATCGGAATTAATTACAAAAGGCAGAATGCCGACATAAGGACAAGAAGACTGACTCTTATTACTGACTATGTTTTGAAGCATTCCTGTGACACCAGCTATAGATTCCGAAGCTTCACTTCAGGTTTACTGTTTCCCTTGGACCTTCTTATTGACGATGAAACACAGAAATTGCATCGGAATTAAATACAAAAGGCACAATGCCGACTTAAGGACAAGAAGACTGACTCTTCTTACTTACTTTGTTTTGAACCATTCCTGTGACACTAGTTATAGATTCCGATGCTTCACTCCAGGCTTACTATATCCCTTGGCCCTAATTATTGACGATGAAACACATAAATTGCATCGGAATTAAATAGAAAAGGCACAATGTCGACGTAAGTACAAGAAGACTGACTCTTCTTACTGACCATGTTTTGAGCCATTCCTGGGACACTAGTTATAGATTCCGATGCTTCACTCCAGGTTTACTGTATCCCTTGCACCTTCTTATTGACGATGAAACACAGGAATTGCATCGGAATTAAATACAAAAGGCACAAGGCCGACTTAAGGACAAAAACCTGACTCTTCTTACTGACTATGTTTTGAACCATTCCTGTGACACTAGTTATAGATTCCGATGCTTCCCTCCGGGTTTACTGTATCCCTTGGACCTTCTTATTGACGATGAAACACAGAAATTGCATCGGAATTAATTACAAAAGGCACAATGCCGACATAAGGACAAGAAGACTGACTCTTCTTACTGACTATGTTTTGAAGCATTCCTGTGACACTAGCTATAGATTCCGAAGCTTCACTTCAGGTTTACTGTATCCCTTGGACCATCGTATTGACGATGTAACACAGAAATTGCATCGGAATTAAATACAAAAGGCACAATGCCGACTTAAGGACAAGAAGACTGATTCTTCTTACTGACTTTGTTTTGAACCATTCCTGTGACACTAGTTACAGATTCCGATGCTTCACTTCAGGTTTATTGTATCCCTTGGACCTTCTTATTGACGATGAAACACAGAAATTGCATCGGAATTAAATACAAAATGCACAAAGCAGAATTAAGTACAAGAAGACTGATACTTCTTACTGTCTATGTTTTGAACCATTCCTGTGACACTAGTTATAGAATCCGATGCTTCACTCCAGGTTTACTATATCCCTTGGACCTTCTTATTGACGATGAAACACAGGAATTGCATCGAAATTAAACAGAAAAGGCACAATGCCGACTTAAGTACAAGAAGATTGACTCTTCTTACTCACTATGCTTTGAACCATTCCATTGACACTAGTTATAGATTCCGATGCTTCACTCCACGTTTACTGTATCCCTTGCACCTTCTTATTGACGATGAAACACAGAAATTGCATCGGAATTAAATACAAACGGCACAATGCTGACTTAAGTACAAGAACACTGACTCTTCCTACTGTCTATGGTTTGAACCATTCCTGTGACACTAGTTATAGATTCCGATGCTTCACTTCAGGTTTACTGTATCCCTTGGACCTTCTTATTGACGATGAAACACAGAAAATGCAGCGGAATTAAATGCAAAAGGCCCAATGCCGACTTAAGTACATGAAGACCGACTCTTCCTACTGTCTATGCTTTTAACCATTCCTGTGACACTAGTTATAAATTTCGATGCTTCACTTCAGGTTTACTGCATCCCTTGGACCTTCTTATTGACGATGAAACACAGAAATTGCATCGGAATTAAATACAAAATGCACAAAGCAGAATTAAGTACAAGAAGTCTGACTCTTCTTACTGTCTATGTTTTGAACCATTCCTGTTACACTAGTTATAGATTCCAATGCTTCACTCCAGGTTTACTGTATCCCTTGGACCTTCTTATTGACGATGAAACACAGAAATTGCATCTGAATTAAATACAAAAGGCACAATGCCAAATTAAGGACAAGAAGACTGAGTCTTCTTACTGACCTTGTTTTGAACCATTCCTGTGACACTAGTTATAGATTCCGACGCTCCACTTCAGTATTACTGTATCCCTCTGACCTTCTTATTGACGATGAAACACAGAAAATGCATCGGAATTAAATAGAAAAAGCACAATGTCGACGTAAGTACAGGAAGTCTGTCTCTTCTTACTGTCTATGTTTTGAACCATTCCTGTGACACTAGTTATAGATTCCGATGCTTCACTTCAGGTTTATTGTATCCCTCTAACCTTCTTATTGACGATGAAACACAGAAATTGCATCGGAATTAAATAGAAAAGGCACAATGTCGACGTAAGTACAAGAAGACTGACTCATCTTACTGTCTATGTTTTGAACCATTCCTGTGACACAAGTTATAGATTCCGATGCTTCACTCCAGGCTTACTATATCCCTTGGACCTTCTTATTGACGATGAAACACAGAAATTGCATCGGAATTCAATAGAAAAAGCACAATGCCGACTTAAGTACAAGAAGACTGACTCTTCTTACTGACTATGGTTTGAACCATTCCATTGACACTAGTTATAGATTCCGATGCTTCTCTCCATGTTTACTGAATCCCTTGGACCTTCTTATTGACGATGAAACACAGAAATTGCATCGGAATTAAATACAAATGGCACAATGCCGACTTAAGGACAAGAAGACTGACTCTTCTTACTGACTTTGCTTTGAACCATTCCTGTGACACTAGTTATAGATTCCGATGCTTCACTTCAGGTTTATTGTATCCCTCTGACCTTCTTATTGACGATGAAACACAGAAATTGCATCGGAATTAAATAAAAAGGCACAATGCCGACTTAAGTACAAGAAGACTGACTCTTCTTACTGACTATGTTTTGAACCATTCCTGTGACACTAGTTATAAATTCCGATGCTTCACTCCAGGTTTACTGTATCCCTTGCACCTTCTTATTGACGATGAAACACAGAAATTGCATCGGAATTAAATAGAAAAAGCACAATGCCGACTTAAGGACAAAAACCTGACTCTTCTTACTGACTATGTTTTGAACCATTCCTGTGACACTAGTTATAGATCCGATGCTTCACTTCATTTTTACTGTATACCTTGGACCTTCTTATTGACGATGGAACACAGAAATTGCATCGGAATTAAATACAAAAGGCACAATGCAGAATTAAGGTCATGAAGACTGACTCTTCTTACTGTCTATGTTTTGAACCACTCCTGTGACACCAGCTATAGATTCCGAAGCTTCACTTCAGGTTTACTGTATCCCTTGGACATTCTTATTGACGATGAAACACAGAAATTGCATCGGAATTAAATACAAAAGGCACAATGCCGACTTAAGGACAAGAAGACTGACTCTTCTTACTTGCTTTGTTTTGAACCATTCCTGTGACACTAGTTATAGATTACGATGCTTCACTTCAGGTTTATTGTATCCCTCTGACCTTCTTATTGACGATGAAACACAGAAATTGCATCGGAATTAAATAGGAAAGGCACAATGTCGACGTGAGTACAAGAAGACTGACTCTTCTTACTGTCTATGTTTTGAACCATTCCTGTGACACTAGTTAAAGATTCCGATGCTTCACTCCAGGCTTACTATATCCCTTGGACCTTCTTATTGACGATGAAACACAGAAATTGCATCGGAATGAAATAGAAAAAGCACAATGCCGACTTAAGTACAAGAAGACTGACTCTTCTTACTGACTATGTTTTGAACCATTCCATTGACAATAGTTATAGATTCCGATGCTTCACTCCATGTTTACTGTATCCCTTGGACCTTCTTATTGACGATGAAACACAGAAATTGCATCGGAATTAAATACAAAAAGCACAATGCCGACTTAAGGACAAGAAGACTGACTCTTCTTACTGACTTTCCTTTGAACCATTCCTGTGACACTAGTTATAGATTCCGATGCTTCACTTCAGGTTTATTGTATCCCTCTGACCTTCTAATTGACGATGAAACACAGAAATTGCATCGGAATTAAATAAAAAGGCACAATGCCGACTTAAGTACAAGAAGACTGACTCTTCTTACTGACTATGTTTTGAACCATTCCTGTGACACTAGTTATAAATTCCGATGCTTCAGTCCAAGTTTACTGTATCCCTTGCACCTTCGTATTGACGATGAAACACAGATATTGCATCGGAATTAAATAGAAAAGGCACAATGCCGACTTAAGGACAAAAACCTGACTCTTCTTACTCACTATGTTTTGAACCATTCCATTGACAATAGTTATAGATTCCGATGCTTCACTCCATGTTTACTGTATCCCTTGGACCTTCTTATTGACGATGAAACACAGAAATTGCATCGGAATTAAATACAAAAGGCACAAAGCAGATTTAAGGTCAAGAAGACTGACTCTTCCTACTGTCTATGCTTTGAACCATTCCTGTGACACTAGTTATAGATTCCGATGCTTCACTCCAGGTTTGCTGTATCACTTGGACCTTCTTATTGACGATGAAACACAGAAATTGCATCGGAATTAATTACAAAAGGCACAATGCCGACATAAGGACAAGAAGACTGACTCTTCTTACTGACTATGTTTTGAAGCATTCCTGTGACACTAGCTATAGATTCCGAAGCTTCACTTCAGGTTTACTGTATAACTTGGTCATCTTATTGACGATGAAACACAGATATTGCATCGGAATTAAATACAAAAGGCACAATGCCGACTTAAGGACAAGAAGACTGAAGCATCTTACTGACTTTGTTTTGAACCATTCCTGTGACGCTAGTTATTGATTCCGATGCTTCACTTCAGGTTTATTGTATCCCTCTGACCTTCTTATTGACGTTGAAACACAGAAATTGCATCGGAATTAAATAGAAAAGGCACAATGTCGACGTAAGTACAAGTAGACTGACTCTTCTTACTGTCTATGTTTTGAACCATTCCTGTGACACTAGTTATAGATTCCGATGCTTCACTCCAGGTTTACTATATCCCTTGGACCTTCTTATTGACGATGAAACCCAGAAATTGCATCGGAATTAAATAGAAAAGGCACAAAGCCGACTTAAGTACAAGAAGATTGACTCTCCTAACTGACTATTTTTTGAACCATTCCATTGACACTAGTTACAGATTACGATGCTTCACTCTATGTTTACTGTATCCCTTGGACCTTCTTATTGACGATGAAACACAGGAATTGCATCGGAATTAAATACAAAACGCACAATGCCGACTTAAGGACAAGAAGCTGACTTTTCTTACTGACTTTGCTTTGAACCATTCCTGTGACACTAGTTATAGATTCCGATGCTTCACTTCAGGTTTATTGTATCCCTCTGACCTTCTTATTGACGATGAAACACAGAAATTGCATCGGAATTAAATAGAAAATGCACAATGCCGACTTAAGTACAAGAAGACTGACTCTTCTTACTGACTATGATTTGAACCATTCCTGTGACACTAGTTACAGATTCCGATGCTTCACTCCAGGTTTACTGCATCCCTTGGACCTTCGTATTGACGATGAACTACAGAAATTGCATCGGAATTAAATTCAAAAGGCACAATGCCGACTTAAGTACAAGAAGACTGACTCTTCTTACTGACTATGTTTGAACCATTCCTGTGACACTAGTTATAAATTCCGATGCTTCACTTCAGGTTTACTGTATCCCTTGGACCTTCTTATTGACGATGAAACACAGAAATTGCATGGGAATTAAATACAAAATGCACAAAGCAGTATTAAGTACAAGAAGTCTGACTCTTCTTACTGTCTATGTTTTGAACCATTCCTGTGACACTAGTTATAGATTCCGATGCTTCACTCCAGGTTTACTGTAACCCTTGGATCTTCTTATTGACGATGAAACACAGAAATTGCATCGGAATTAAATACAAAAGGCACAATGCCGACTTAAGGACAAGAAGACTGTGTCTTCTTACTGACCTTGCTTTGAACCATTCCTGTGACACTAGTTATAGATTCCGATGCTCTACTTCAGGATTACTGTATCCCTCTGACCTTCTTATTGACGATGAAACACAGAAATTGCATCGGAATCAAATAGAAAAGGAATGCCGACTTAAGTACAACAAGACTGACTCTTCTTACTGTCTATGTTTTGAACCATCCCTGTGACACTAGTTATAGATTCCGATACTTCACTCCAGGTTTACTGTATCCCTTGGTCCTTCTTATTGACGATGAAACACAGCAATTGCATCGGAATTATATACAAAAGGCACAATGCCGACTAAAGTACAAGAAGACTGACTCTCCTTACTGACTATGTTTTGAACCCTTCCTGTGACACTAGTTATAAATTACGATGCTTCACTTCAGGTTTACTGTATCCCTTGGACCTTCTTATTGACGATGAAACACAGAAAATGCATCGGAATTAAATACAAAAGGCACAATGCCGACTTAAGTACAAGAAGACTGACTCTCCTTACTGACTATGCTTTGAACCATTCCAGTGACACTAGTTATAGATTCCGATGCTTCACTTCAGGTTTACTGTATCCCTTGGACCTTCTTATTGACGATGAAACACAGAAATTGCATCGGAATTAAATACAAAAGGCACAATGCAGAATTAAGTTCAAGAAGACTGACTCATCTTACTGTCTATGTTTTGAACCATTCCTGTGACACTAGTTATAGAATCCGATGCTTCACTCCAGGTTTACTATATCCCTTGGACCTTCTGATTGACGATGAAACACAGGAATTGCATCGAAATTAAATAGAAAAGGCACAATGCCGACTTAAGTACAAGAAGACTGACTCTTCTTACTGACTATGTTTTGAACCATTCCATTGACACTAGTTATAGATTCCGATGCTTCACTCCACGTTTACTGTATCCCTTGGACCTTCTTATTGACGATGAAACACAGAAATTGCATCGGAACTAAATAGAAAAGGCACAATGCCGACTTAAGTACAACAAGTTTGACTCTTCTTGCTGACTATGTTTTGAACCATTCCTGTGACACTAGTTATGGATCAGATGCTTCACTTCAGGTTTACTGTATACCTTGGACCTTCTTATTGACGATGAAACACAGAAAATGCATCGGAATTAAATACAAAAGGCACAATGCCGACTTAAGTACAAGAAGACTGACTCTCCTTACTGACTATGTTTTGAACCATTCCTGTGACACTAGTTATAGATTTCGATGCTTCACTTCAGGTTTACTGTATCCCTTGGACCTTCTTATTGACGATGAAACACAGAAATTGCATCGGAATTAAATACAAAAGGCACAATGCAGAATTAAGTTCAAGAAGACTGACTCATCTTACTGTCTATGTTTTGAACCATTCCTGTGACACTAGTAATAGAATCCGATGCTTCACTCCAGGTTTACTATATCCCTTGGACCTTCTGATTGACGATGAAACACAGGAATTGCATCGAAATTAAATAGAAAAGGGCACAATGCCGACTTAAGTACATGATGACTGACTCTACTTACTGTCTATGTTTTGAACCATTCCATTGACACTAGTTACAGATTCCGATGCTTCACTTCAGGTTTACTGTATCCCTTGGACCTTGTTATTGACGATGAAACACAGAAATTGCATCGGAATTAAATAGGAAACGTACAATGCCGTCTTAAGTACAAGAAGACTGACTCTTCTCACTGACTATGATTTGAACGATTCCTGTGACTCTAGTTATAGATTCCGATGCTTCACCTCAGGTTTACTGTATCCCTTGGACCTTCTTATTGACGATGAAACACAGAAATTGCATCGGAATTAAATACAAAAGGCACAGTGCAGAATTAAGTACAGGGAGAGTGACTCTTATTACTGTCTATGATTTGAACCATTCCTGTGACACTAGTTGTAGATTCCGATGCTTCACTTCAGGTTTACTGTACCCCTCTGACCTTCTTATTGACGATGAAACACAGAAATTGCATCGGAATTAAATACAAAAGGCACAATGCCGACTTAAGTACATGATGACTGACTCTACTTACTGTCTATGTTTTGAACCATTCCATTGACACTAGTTACAGATTCCGATGCTTCACTTCAGGTTTACTGTATCCCTTGGACCTTGTTATTGACGATGAAACACAGAAATTGCATCGGAATTAAATAGGAAAGGTACAATGCCGTCTTAAGTACAAGAAGACTGACTCTTCTCACTGACTATGATTTGAACGATTCCTGTGACTCTAGTTATAGATTCCGATGCTTCACCTCAGGTTTACTGTATCCCTTGGACCTTCTTATTGACGATGAAACACAGAAATTGCATCGGAATTAAATACAAAAGGCAAAATGCCGACTTAAGTACACGAAGACTGACTCTTCTTACTGTCTATGTTTTGAACCATTCCTGTGACACTAGTTATAGAATCCGAAGCTTCACTCCAGGTTTACTGTATCCCTTGGACCCTACTTATTGACGATGAAACACAGAAATTGCATCGGAATGAAATAGAAAAGGCACAATGCCGACCTAAGTACAAGAAGACTGACTCTTCTTACTGACTATGTTTTGAACCATTCCTTTGACACTAGCTACAGATTCCGATGCTTCACTTCAGGATTACTGTATCCCTCTGACCTTCTTATTGACGATGAAACACAGAAATTGCATCTGAATTAAATAGAAAAGGCACAATGCGGACCTAAATACAAGAAGACTGACTCTTCTTACTGACTATGTTTTGAACCATTCCTGTGACACTAGTTATAGATTTCGATGCTTCACTTCAGGTTTACTGTATCCCTTGGACCTTCTTATTGACGATGAAACACAGAAATTGCATCGGAATTAAATACAAAAGGCACAATGCAGAATTAAGTTCAAGAAGACTGACTCATCTTACTGTCTATGTTTTGAACCATTCCTGTGACACTAGTAATAGAATCCGATGCTTCACTCCAGGTTTACTATATCCCTTGGACCTTCTGATTGACGATGAAACACAGGAATTGCATCGAAATTAAATAGAAAAGGGCACAATGCCGACTTAAGTACAAGAAGACTCACTCTTCTTACTGACTATGTTTGAACCAGTCCCGTGACACTAGTTATAAATTCCGATGGTTCACTTAAGGTTTACTATATCCCTTGGACCCTCATATTGACGATGAAACAAAGAAATTGCATCGGAATTAATTACAAAAGGCACAGTGCAGAATTAAGTACAGGGAGACTGACTCTTATTACTGTCTATGATTTGAACCATTCCTGTGACACTAGTTGTAGATTCCGATGCTTCACTTCAGGTTTACTGTACCCCTCTGACCTTCTTATTGACGATGAAACACAGAAATTGCATCGGAATTAAATACAAAAGGCACAATGCCGACTTAAGTACATGATGACTGACTCTACTTACTGTCTATGTTTTGAACCATTCCATTGACACTAGTTACAGATTCCGATGCTTCACTTCAGGTTTACTGTATCCCTTGGACCTTGTTATTGACGATGAAACACAGAAATTGCATCGGAATTAAATAGGAAAGGTACAATGCCGTCTTAAGTACAAGAAGACTGACTCTTCTCACTGACTATGATTTGAACGATTCCTGTGACTCTAGTTATAGATTCCGATGCTTCACCTCAGGTTTACTGTATCCCTTGGACCTTCTTATTGACGATGAAACACAGAAATTGCATCGGAATTAAATACAAAAGGCAAAATGCCGACTTAAGTACACGAAGACTGACTCTTCTTACTGTCTATGTTTTGAACCATTCCTGTGACACTAGTTATAGAATCCGAAGCTTCACTCCAGGTTTACCGTATCCCTTGGACGTTCTTATTGACGATGACATACAGAAATTGCATCCGAATTAAATACAAAAGGCACAATGCCGACTTAAGGGCAAGAAGACTGACTCTTCTTACTGTCTATTTTTTGAACCATACCATTGAGACTAGTTATAGATTCCGAAGCTTCACTCCAGGTTTACTGTATCACTTGGACCTTCTTATTGACGATGAAACACAGAAATTGCATCGGAATTAAACAGAAAAGGCACTATGCCGACTTTAGTACAAGAAGACTGACTCTTCTTACTGACTATGTTTTGAACGATTCCTGTGACACTAGTTATAGATCCCGATGCTTCACTACAGGTTTACTGTATGCCTTGGACATTCTCATTGACGATGAAACACAAAAATTGCATCGGAACTAAATACAAAAGGCAAAATGCCGACTGAAGTACACGAAGACTGACTCTTCTTACTGTCTATGATTTGAACCATTCCTGTGACACTAGTTACAGACTCCGATGCTTCACTCCGGGTTTACTGTATCCCTTGGACCTTCTTAATGACGATGAAACATAGAAATTGCTTCGGAATAAAATACAAAAGGCACAACGCCGACTTAAGTACAAGAAGACTAACTCTTCTTACTGACTATGCTTTGAACCATTCCTGTGACGCTAGTTATGGATTCCGATGCTTCACTTCAGGTTTACTAAATCCCTCTGACCTTCTTATTGACGGTGAAACACAGAAATTGCATCGGAATTAAATTCAAAAGGCAGAATGCCGAATTAAGTTCAAGAAGGTTGACTCTTCTTACTGTCTATTTCTGAACCACTCCTGTGACACTAGTTATAGACTCCGATGCTTCACTCCAGGTTTACTGTATCTCTTGGACCTTCTTATTGACGATGAAACACAGAAATTGCACCGGAATTAAATACAGAAGGCAGAATGCCGACTTAACTAAAAGAAGTCTGACTCTTCTTACTGTCTATGATTTGAACTATTCCTGGGACACTAGTTATATATTCCGGTGCTTAACTCCTGGTTTACTGTATTCCTTGGACCTTCATATTGACGATGAAACACAGAAATTGCATCACAATTAAATAGAAAATGCACAATGATGACTTAAGTACAATAAGACTGACTATTCTTACTGACTATGCTTTGAACTATTCCTGTGACACTAGTTATAGACTCCGATGCTTCACTTCAGGATTACTGTATCGCTCTGACCTTCTTATTGACGATGAAACACAGAAAATGCATCGGAATTAAATACAATAGGCACAAAGCAGAATTAAGTACAAGAAGACTGACTCTTCTTACTGTCTATGTTTTGAACCATTCCTGTGACACTAGCTATAGATTACGATGCTTCACTTCAGGTTTCAGGTTGACTGTACCCCTCTGACCTTCTTATTGTCGATGAAACACAGAAATTGCATCGGAATTAAATACAAAAGGCACCATGCCGACTTAAGTACAAGAAGACTGACTCTCCTTACTGACTATGTTTTGAACCATTCCTGTGACACTAGTTATAAATTCCGATGCTTCACTTCAGGTTTACTGTATACCTTATAGCTTCTTATTGACTATGAACCACAGAAATTGCATCGGAATTAAATACAAAAGGCACAAAGCAGAATTAAGTACAAGAGGACTGACTCTTCTTACTGTCTATGTTTTGAACCATTCCTGTGACACTAGTTATAGATTCCGATGCTTCACTCCAGGTTTACTGTATCCCTTGGACCTTCTTATTGAGGATGAGACACAGAAATTGATTCGGAATTAATTACAAAAGGCACAATGCCGACTTAAGTACATGAAGACCGACTCTTCCTACTGACTATGTTTGAACCATTCCTGTGACACCCGTTATAAATTCCGATGTTTCACTTGAGGTTTACTGTATCCCTTGGACCTTGTTATTGACGATGAAACACAGATATTGCATCGGAATTAAATAAAAAAGGCACAATGCCGACTTAAGTACAAGAAGACTGACTCTTCTTACTGTCTATGTTTTGAACCATTTCTGTGACACTAGTTATAGATTCCGATGCTTCACTCCTGTTTTACTGCATCCCTTGGACCTTCTTACTGAAGATGAAACACAGAAATTGCACCGGAATTAAATACAGAAGGCAGAATGCCGACTTAAGGACAAGAAGACTGACACTTCTTACTGTCTATGTTTTGAACCATTCCTCTGACACTAGCTATAGATTCCGAAGCTTCACTTCTGGTTTACTGTATCCCTTGGACTTTCATATTGACGATGAAACACAGAAATTGCATCGGATTTAAATAGACGGGGCACAATGTGGACGTAAGTACAAGAAGACTGACTCTTCTTACTGTCTATGTTTTGAACCATTCCTGTGACACTAGTAATAGATTCCGATGCTTCACTCCAGGTTTACTATATCCCATGGACCTTCTTATTGACAATGAAACACAGAAATTGCATCGGAAATAAATAGAAAAGGCACAATGCCGACTTAAGTACAAGAAGACTGACTCTTCTTACTGACAATGTTTTGAACCATTCCATTGACACTAGTTATAAATTCCGATGCTTCTCTTCATGTTTACTGTATCTCTTGGAGTTTCTTATTGACGATGAAACACAGAAATTGCATCGGAATTAAATAGAAAAGGCACAATGCCGACTTAAGTACAAGAAGACTGACTCTTCTTACTGACTATGTTTTGAACCATTCCTGTGACACTAGTCATAGATCCGATGCATCACTACAGATTTACTGTATACCTTGGACCTTCTTGTTGACGATGAAACACAGAAATTGCATCGGAATTAAATACAAACGGCACAATGCCGACTTAAGTACAATAAGACTGACTCTTCTTACTGTCTATGTTTTGAACCATTCCATTGACACTAGTTACAGATTTCGATGCTTCACTTCAGGTTTACTGTATTCCTTGGACCTTCTTATTGACGATGAAACACAGAAAATGCATCGGAATTAAATACAAAAGGCACAATGCCGACTTAAGTACATGAAGACCGACTCTTCCTACTGACTATGTTTGAACCATTCCTGAGACACCCGTTATAAATTCCGATGCTTCACTTGAGGTTTACTGTATCCCTTGGACCTTGTTATTGACGATGAAACACAGATATTGCATCGGAATTAAATACAAAAGGCACAATGCCGAATTAAGTACAAGAAGACTGACTCTTCTTACTGTCTATGTTTTGAACCATTTCTGTGACACTAGTTATAGATTCCGATGCTTCACTCCTGTTTTACTGCATCCCTTGGACCTTCTTACTGACGATGAAACACAGAAATTGCATCGGAATCAAATACAAAAGGCACAATGCCGACTTAAGGACAACAAGATTGACTCTTCTTACTGACTATGCTTTGAACCCGTCCTGTGACACTAGCTATAGATTCCGATGCTTCACATCAGGTTTACTGTATCCCTCTGACCTTCTTAATGACAATGAAACACAGACATTGCATCGTAATTAAATCCAAAAGGCACAATGCCGACTTAAATACAAGAAGACTGACTCTTCTTACCGTCCATGTTTTGAACCATACCATTGACACTAGTTATAGATTCCGATGCTTCACTTCAGGTTTACTGTATCCCTTGGTCCTTCTTATTGACGATGAAACACAGCAATTGCATCGGAATTAAATACAAAAGGCACAATGCCGATTAAAGTACAAGAAGACTGACTCTCCTTACTGACTATGTTTTGAACCCTTCCTGTGACACTAGTTATAAATTACGATGCTTCACTTCAGGTTTACTGTATCCCTTGGACCTTCTTATTGACGATGAAACACAGAAAATGCATCGGAATTAAATACAAAAGGCACAATGCCGACTTAAGTACAAGTAGACTGACTCTCCTTACTGACTATGTTTTGAACCATTCCTGTGATACTAGTGATAGATTCCGATGCTGCACTTCAGGTTTACTGTATCCCTTGGACCTTCTTATTGACGATGAAACACAGAAATTGCATCGGAATTAAATACAAAAGGCACAATGCAGAATTAAGTTCAAGAAGACTGATTCATCTTACTGTCTATTTTTGAACCAGTCCTGTGACACTAGTTATAGACTCCGATGCTTCACTTCAGGTTTACTGTATCCCTTGGACCTTCTTATTGACGATGAAACACAGAAATTGCATCGGAATTAAGTACAAATGGCACAAAGCCGAATTAAGTACAAGAAGACTGACTCTTCTTACTGTCTATGTTTTGAACCATTCCTGTGACACTAGTTATAGAATCCGATGCTTCACTCCAGGTTTACTGTATCCCTTGGACCTTCTTATTGACAATGAAACACAGGAATTGCATCGAAATTAAATAGAAAAGGCACAATGCCAACTTAAGTACAAGAAGACTGACTCTTCTTGCTCACTATGTTTTGAACCATTCCTGTGACACTAGTTATAGATCAGATTCTTCACTTCAGGTTTACTGTATACCTTGGACCTTCTTATTGACGATGAAACACAGAAAATGCATCGGAATTAAATGCAAAAGGCACAATGCCGACTTAAGTACATGAAGACCGACTCTTCCTACTATCTATGTTTTGAACCATTCCTGTGACACTAGTTACAAATTCCGATGCTTCACTGCAGGTTTACTGTATCCCTTGGGCCTTCTTATTGACGATGAAACACAGAAATTGCATCGGAATTAAATACAAAATGCACAAAGCAGGGTTAAGTACAAGAAGTCTGACTCTTCTTACTGTCTATGCTTTGAACCATTCCTGTGACACTAGTTATAGATTCCGATGCTTCACTTCAGGTTTACTCTATCCCTTGGACCTTCTTATTGACGATGAAACACAGAAATTGCATCGGAATTAAATACAAAAGGCACAATGCCGACCTAAGGACAAGAAGACTGAGTCTTCTTACTGACCTTGTTTTGAACCATTTCTGTGACACTAGTTATAGATCCGATGCTTAACTTCAGGCTTACTGTATACCTTGGACCTTCTTATTGACGATGAAACACAGAAATTGCATCGGAATTAAATACAAAAATCACAATGCCGACTTAAGGACAAATAGACTGACTCTTCTTACTTACTTTGTTTTGAACCATTCTTGTGACACTAGTTATAGATTCCGATGCTTCACTTCAGGTTTATTGTATCCCTCTGACCTTCTTATTGACGATGAAACACAGAAATTGCATCGGAATTAAATACAAAAGGCACAATGTCGACGTAAGTAAAAGAAGACTGACTTTTCTTACTGTCTATGTTTTGAACCATTCCTGTGACACTAGTTATAGATTTCGATGCTTCACTCCAGGCTTACTATATCCCTTGGACCTTCTTATTGACGATGAAACACAGAAATTGCATCGGAATTAAATAGAAAAAGCACAATGCCGACTTAAGTACAAGAAGACTGACTCTTCTTACTGACTATGTTTTGAACCATTCCATTGACACCAGTTATAGATTCCGATGCTTCACTCCATGTTTACTGTATCCCTTGGACCTTCTTATTGACGATGAAACACAGAAATTGCATCGGAATTAAATAGAAAAGGCACAATGCCGACCTAAGGACAAGAAGACTGACTCTTCTTACTGACTTTGCTTTGAACCAATCCTGTGACACTAGTTATAGATTCCGATGCTCCACTTCAGGTTTATTGTACCCCTCGGACCTTCTTATTGACGATGAAACACAGAAATTGCATCGGAATTAAATAAAAAGGCACAATGCCGACTTAAGTACAAGAAGACTGACTCTTCTTACTGACTATGTTTTGAACCATTCCTGTGACTCTAGTTATAAATTCCGATGCTTCACTCCAGGTTTACTGTATCCCTTGCACCTTCTTATTGACGATGAAACACAGAAATTGCATCGGAATTAAATAGAAAAGGCACAATGCCGACTTAAGTACAAAAACCTGACTCTTCTTACTGACTATGTTTTGAACCATTCCTGTGACACTAGTTATAGATCCGATGCTTCACTTCGTTTTTACTGTATACCTTGGACCTTCTTATTGACGATGAAACACAGAAATTGCATCGGAATTAAATACAAAATGCACAAAGCAGAATTAAGGTCAAGAAGACTGACTCTACTTACTGTCTATGCTTTGAACCATTCCTGTGACAGTAGTTATAGATTCCGATGCTTCACTCCAGGTTTACTGTATCCCTTGGACCTTCTTATTGACGATGAAACACAGAAATTGCATCTAAATTAATTACAAAAGGCACAATGCCGACATAAGGACAAGAAGACTGACTCTTCTTACTGACTATGTTTTGAAGCATTCCTGTGACACTAGCTATAGATTCCGAAGCTTCACTTCAGGTTTACTGTATCCCTTGGACCACCTTATTGACGATGAAACACAGAAATTGCATCGGAATTAAATACAAAAGGCACAATGCCGACTTAAGGACAAGAAGACTGACTCTTCTTACTGACTTTGTTTGAACCATTCCTGTGACACTACTTATAGATTCCGATGCTCCACTTCAGGATTACTATATCCCTCTGACCTCCTTATTGACGATGAAACACAGAAATTGCATCGGAATTAAATAGAAAAGGCACAATGCCGACTTAAGTACAAGAAGACTGACTCTTCTTACTGACTATGTTTTGTACCATTCCTGTGACACTAGTTATAGATTCCGACGCTTCACTCCAGGTTTACTGCATCCCTTGGACCTGCTTATTGACGATGAACTACAGAAATTGCATCGGAATTAAATACAAAAGGCACAATGCCGACTTAAGTACAAGACGACTAACTCTTCTTACTGACTATGTTTTGAACCATTCCTGTGACACTAGTTATAGATTCCGATGCTTCACTCCAGGTTTACTGTAACCCTTGGATCTTCTTATTGACGATGAAACACAGAAATTGCACCGGAATTAAATACAAAAGGCACAATGCCGACTTAAGGACAAGAAGACTGAGTTTTCTTACTGACCTTGTTTTGAACCATTCCTGTGACACTACTTATAGATTCCGATGCTCCACTTCAGGATTACTGTATCCCTCTGACCTCCTTATTGACGATGAAACACAGAAATTGCATCGGAATTAAATAGAAAAGGCACAATGCCGACTTAAGTACAACAAGACTGACTCTTCTTACTGTCTATGTTTTGAACCATCCCTGTGACACTAGTTATAGATTCCGATGCTTCACTCCAGGTTTACTGTATCCCTTGGTCCTTCTTATTGACGATGAAAAACGGCAATTGCATCGGAATTAAATACAAAAGGCACAATGCCGACTAAAGTACAAGAAGACTGACTCTCCTTACTTACTATGTTTTGAACCCTTCCTCTGACACTAGTTATAAATTACGATGCTTCACTTCAGGTTTACTGTATCCCTTGGACCTTCTTATTGACGATGAAACACAGAAAATGCATCGGAATTAAATACAAAAGGCTCAATGCCGACTTAAGTACAAGAAGACTGACTCTCCTTACTGACTATGTTTTGAACCATTCCTGTGACACTAGTTATAGAATCCGATGCTTCACTCCAGGTTTACTAAATCCCTTGGACCTTCTTATTGACGATGAAACACAGGAATTGCATCGAAATTAAATAGAACAGGCACAATGCCGACTTAAGTACAAGAAGACTGACTCTTCTTACTCACTATGTTTTGAAGCATTCCATTGACACTAGTTATAGATTCCGATGCTTCACTCCACGTTTACTGTATTCCTTGGACCTTCTTATTGACGATGAAACACAGAAATTGCATCGGAATTAAATAGAAAAGGCACAATGCCGACTTAAGTACAAGAAGTTTGACTCTTCTTACTTACTATGTTTTGAACCATTCCTGTGACACTAGTTATAGATCAGATGCTTCACTTCAGGTTTACTGTATACCTTGGACCTTCTTATTGACGATGAAACACAGAAATTGCATCGGAATTAAATACAAACGGCACAATGCCGACTTAAGTACAAGAAGACTGACTCTTCCTACTGTCTATGTTTGAACCATTCCTGTGACACTAGTTATAGATTCCGATGCTTCACTTCAGGTTTACAGTATGCCTTGGACCTTCTTATTGACGATGAAACACAGAAATTGCATCGGAATTAAATGCAAAATGCACAATGCCGACTTAAGTACATGAAGACCGACTCTTCCTACTGTCTATGTTTTGAACCATTGCTGTGACACTAGTTACATATTCCGATGCTTCACTTCAGATTTACTGTATCCCTTGGACCTTCTTATTGACGATGAAGCACAGAAATTGCATCGGAATTAAATACAAAATGCACAAAGCAGAATTAAGTACAAGAAGTCTGACTCTTCTTACTGACTATGTTTTGAACCATTCCTGTGACACTAGTTATAGATCAGATGCTTCACTTCAGGTTTACTGTATACCTTGGACCTTCTTATTGACGATGAAGCACAGAAATTTCATCGGAATTAAATACAAAAGGCACAATGCCGACTTAAGGACAAGAAGACTGAGTCTTCTTACTGACCTTGTTTTGAACCATTCCTGTGACACTAGTTATAGATTAAGACGCTCCACTTCAGGATTACTGTATCCCTATGACCTTCTTATTGACGATGAAACACAGATATTGTATCGGAATTAAATAGAAAAGGCACAATGTCGACTTAAGTACAAGAAGACTGACCCTTCTTACTGTCTATGTTTTGAACCATCCCTGTGACTCTAGTTATAGATTCCGATGCTTCACTCCAGGTTTACTGTATCCCTTGGTCCTCCTTATTGACGATGAAACACAGCAATTGCATCGGAATTAAACACAAAAGGCACAATGCCGACTAAAGTACAAGAAGACTGACTCTCCTTACTGACTATGTTTTGAACCCTTCCTGTGACACCAGTTATAAATTCCGATGCTTCACTTCAGGTTTACTGTATCCCTTGGACCTTCTTATTGGCGATGAAACACAGAAAATGCATCGGAATTAAATACATAAGGCACAATGCCGACTTAAGTACAAGAAGACTGACTCTCGTTACTGACTATGTTTTGAACCATTCCTGTGACACTAGTTATAGATTCCGATGCTTCACTTCAGGTTTACTGTATCCCTTGGACCTTCTTATTGACGATGAAACACAGAAATTGCATCGGAATTAAATACAAAAGGCACAATGCAGAATTAAGTTCAAGAAGACTGACTCATCTTACTGTCTATGTTTTGAACCATTCATGAGACACTAGTTATAGAATCCGATGCTTCACACCAGGTTTACTATATCCCTTGGGCCTTCTTACTGACGATGAAACACAGGAATTGCATCGAAATTAAATAGAAATGGCGCAATGCCGACTTAAGTACAAGAAGACTGACTCTTCTTACTGACTATGTTTTGAACCATTCCATGGACACTAGTTATAGATTCCGATGCTTCACTCCACATTTACTGTATCCCTTGGACCTTCTTATTGACGATGAAACACAGAAATTGCATCGGATTTAAATAGAAAAGGCACAATGCCGACTTAAGTACAAGAAGACTGACTCTTCTTACTGACTATGTTTTGAACCATTCCTGTGACACTAGCTATAGATTCCGAAGTTTCACTTCAGGTTTACTGTATCCCTTGGACCTTCATATTGACGATGATACACAGTAATTGCATCGGATTTAAATAGAAAGGGCACAATGTCGACGTAAGTACAAGAAGACTGACTCTTCTTACTGTCTATGTTTTGAACCATTCCTGTGACACTAGTAATAGCTTCCGATGCTTCACTCCAGGTTTACTATATCCCATGGACCTTCTTATTGACGATGAAACACAGAAATTGCATCGGAAATAAATAGAAAAGGCACAATGCCGATTTAAGTACAAGAAGACTGACTCTTCTTACTGACAATGTTTTGAACCATTACATTGACACAAGTTATAAATTCTGATGCTTTACTTCATGTTTACTGTATCCCTTGGACTTTCTTATTGACGATGAAACACAGAAATTGCATCGGATTTAAATAGAAAAGGCACAATGCCGACTTAAGTACAAGAAGACTGACTCTTCTTACTGACTATGTTTTCAACCATTCCTGTGACACTAGTCATAGATCCGATGCATCACTACAGATTTACTGTATATCTTGGACCTTCTTGTTGACGATGAAACACAGAAATTGCATCGGAATTAAATACAAAGGGCACAATGCCGACTTAAGTACAATAAGACTGACTCTTCTTACTGTCTATGTTTTGAACCATTCCTGTGACACTAGTTATAGATTTCGATGCTTCACTTCAGGTTTACTGTATTCCTTGGACCTTCTTATTGACGATGAAACACAGATAATGCATCGGAATTAAATACAAAAGGCACAATGCCGACTTAAGTACATGAAGACCGACTCTTCCTACTGACTACGTTTGAACCATTCCTGTGACACCCGTTATAAATTCCGATGCTTCACTTGAGGTTTCCTGTATCCCTTGGACCTTGTTATTGACGATGAAACACAGAAATTGCATCGGAATTAAATACAAAAGGCACAATGCCGACTTAAGTACAAGAAGACTGACTCTTTTTACTGACTATGTTTTGAACCATTCCTGTGACACTAGTTATAAATTCCGATGCTACACTCCAGGTTTACTGTATCCCGTGGACGTTCTTATTGACGATGAAACACAGAAATTGCATCGGAATTAAATACAAAATGCACAATGCCGATTTCAGTTCAAGAAGACTGACTCTTCTTACTGTCTATTTTTAAACCGGTACTGTGACACTAGTTATAGACTCCGATGATTCACTCCAGGTGTACTGTATCCCTTGGTCCTTCTTATTGACGATGAAACACAGAAATTGCATCGGATTTAAATAGAAAAGGCACAATGCCGACTTAAGTACAAGAAGACTGACTCTTCTTACTGACTATGTTTGAACCATTCCCGTGACACTAGTTATAAATTCCGATGGTTCACTTCAGGTTTACTATATCCCTTGGACCTTCATATTGACGATGAAACAAAGAAATTGCATCGGAATTAATTACAAAAGGCACAGTGCAGAATTAAGTACAAGGAGACTGACTCTTCTTACTGTCTATGTTTTGAACCATTCCATTGACACTAGTTATAGATTCCGATGCTTCACTCCAGGTTTACTGTATCCCTTGGACCTTCTTATTGACGATGAAACACAGGAATTGCATCGGAATGAAATACAAAAGGCACAATGCCGACTTAAGTACAAGATGCTGACTCTTCTTACTGACTTTGCTTTGAACCATTCCTGTGACACTAGTTATAGATTCCGATGCTTCACTTCAGGTTTATTGTATCCCTCTGACCTTCTTATTGACGATGAAACACAGAAATTGCATCGGAATTAAATAGAAAAGGCACAATGCCGACTTAAGTACAAGAAGACTGACTCTTCTTACTGACTATGCTTTGTACCATTCCTGTGACACTAGTTATAGATTCCGACGCTTCACTCCAGGTTTACTGCATCCCTTGGACCTGCTTATTGACGATGAACTACAGAAATTGCATCGGAATTAAATACAAAAGGCACAATGCCGACTTAAGTACAAGAAGACTAACTCTTCTTACTGACTATGTTTTGAACCATTCCTGTGACACTAGTTATAGATTCCGATGCTTCACTCCAGGTTTACTGTAACCCTTGGATCTTCTTATTGACGATGAAACACAGAAATTGCACCGGAATTAAATACAAAAGGCACAATGCCGACTTAAGGACAAGAAGACTGAGTTTTCTTACTGACCTTGTTTTGAACCATTCCTGTGACACTACTTATAGATTCCGATGCTCCACTTCAGGATTACTGTATCCCTCTGACCTCCTTATTGACGATGAAACACAGAAATTGCATCGGAATTAAATAGAAAAGGCACAATGCCGACTTAAGTACAACAAGACTGACTCTTCTTACTGTCTATGTTTTGAACCATCCCTGTGACACTAGTTATAGATTCCGATGCTTCACTCCAGGTTTACTGTATCCCTTGGTCCTTCTTATTGACGATGAAACACGGCAATTGCATCGGAATTAAATACAAAAGGCACAATGCCGACTAAAGTACAAGAAGACTGACTCTCCTTACTTACTATGTTTTGAACCCTTCCTTTGACACTAGTTATAAATTACGATGCTTCACTTCAGGTTTACTGTATCCCTTGGACCTTCTTATTGACGATGAAACACAGAAAATGCATCGGAATTAAATACAAAAGGCTCAATGCCGACTTAAGTACAAGAAGACTGACTCTCCTTACTGACTATGTTTTGAACCATTCCTGTGACACTAGTTATAGAATCCGATGCTTCACTCCAGGTTTACTATATCCCTTGGACCTTCTTATTGACGATGAAACACAGGAATTGCATCGAAATTAAATAGAACAGGCACAATGCCGACTTAAGTACAAGAAGACTGACTCTTCTTACTCACTATGTTTTGAAGCATTCCATTGACACTAGTTATAGATTCCGAT
The DNA here is from genome assembly GCF_021461385.2 of Schistocerca piceifrons. Taxonomy (NCBI): domain Eukaryota; kingdom Metazoa; phylum Arthropoda; class Insecta; order Orthoptera; family Acrididae; genus Schistocerca; species Schistocerca piceifrons. Next base: position 215,883 of record NW_025727575.1, on the reverse strand, counting down.
GCTTCACTCCACGTTTACTGTATTCCTTGCACCTTCTTATTGACGATGAAACACAGAAATTGCATCGGAATTAAATAGAAAAGGCACAATGCCGACTTAAGTACAAGAAGTTTGACTCTTCTTACATACTATGTTTTGAACCATTCCTGTGACACTAGTTATAGATCAGATGCTTCACTTCAGGTTTACTGTATACCTTGGACCTTCTTATTGACGATGAAACACAGAAATTGCATCGGAATTAAATACAAACGGCACAATGCCGACTTAAGTACAAGAAGACTGACTCTTCCTACTGTCTATGTTTGAACCATTCCTGTGACACTAGTTATAGATTCCGATGCTTCACTTCAGGTTTACTGTATGCCTTGGACCTTCTTATTGACGATGAAACACAGAAATTGCATAGGAATTAAATGCAAAATGCACAATGCCGACTTAAGTACATGAAGACCGACTCTTCCTACTGTCTATGTTTTGAACCATTGCTGTGACACTAGTTACATATTCCGATGCTTCACTTCAGATTTACTGTATCCCTTGGACCTTCTTATTGACAATGAAGCACAGAAATTGCATCGGAATTAAATACAAAATGCACAAAGCAGAATTAAGTACAAGAAGTCTGACTCTTCTTACTGACTATGTTTTGAACCATTCCTGTGACACTAGTTATAGATCAGATGCTTCACTTCAGGTTTACTGTATACCTTGGACCTTCTTATTGACGATGAAGCACAGAAATTTCATCGGAATTAAATACAAAAGGCACAATGCCGACTTAAGGACAAGAAGACTGAGTCTTCTTACTGACCTTGTTTTGAACCATTCCTGTGACACTAGTTATAGATTCCGACGCTCCACTTCAGGATTACTGTATCCCTCTGACCTTCTTATTGACGATGAAACACAGATATTGTATCGGAATTAAATAGAAAAGGCACAATGCCGACTTAAGTACAAGAAGACTGACTCTTCTTACTGTCTATGTTTTGAACCATCCCTGTGACACTAGTTATAGATTCCGATGCTTCACTCCAGGTTTACTGTATCCCTTGGTCCTCCTTATTGACGATGAAACACAGCAATTGCATCGGAATTAAACACAAAAGGCACAATGCCGACTAAAGTACAAGAAGACTGACTCTCCTTACTGACTATGTTTTGAACCCTTCCTGTGACACCAGTTATAAATTCCGATGCTTCACTTCAGGTTTACTGTATCCCTTGGACCTTCTTATTGGCGATGAAACACTGAAAATGCATCGGAATTAAATACATAAGGCACAATGCCGACTTAAGTACAAGAAGACTGACTCTCCTTACTGACTATGTTTTGAACCATTCCTGTGACACTAGTTATAGATTCCGATGCTTCACTTCAGGTTTACTGTATCCCTTGGACCTTCTTATTGACGATGAAACACAGAAATTGCATCGGAATTAAATACAAAAGGCACAATGCAGAATTAAGTTCAAGAAGACTGACTCATCTTACTGTCTATGTTTTGAACCATTCATGAGACACTAGTTATAGAATCCGATGCTTCACTCCAGGTTTACTATATCCCTTGGGCCTTCTTACTGACGATGAAACACAGGAATTGCATCGAAATTAAATAGAAATGGCGCAATGCCGACTTAAGTACAAGAAGACTGACTCTTCTTACTGTCTATGTTTTGAACCATCCCTGTGACACTAGTTATAGATTCCGATGCTTCACTCCAGGTTTACTGTATCCCTTGGTCCTTCTTATTGACGATGAAACACAGAAATTGCATCGGATTTAAATACATAAGGCACAATGCCGACTTAAGTACAAGAAGACTGACTCTCCTTACTGACTATGTTTTGAACCATTCCTGTGACACTAGTTATAGATTCCGATGCTTCACTTCAGGTTTACTGTATCCCTTGGACCTTCTTATTGACGATGAAACAAAGAAATTGCATCGGAATTATATACAAAAGGCACAATGCAGAATTAAGTTCAAGAAGACTGACTCATCTTACTGTCTATGTTTTGAACCATTCATGAGACACTAGTTATAGAATCCGATGCTTCACTCCAGGTTTACTATATCCCTTGGGCCTTCTTACTGACGATGAAACACAGGAATTGCATCGAAATTAAATAGAAATGGCGCAATGCCGACTTAAGTACAAGAAGACTGACTCTTCTTACTGACTATGTTTTGAACCATTCCATGGACACTAGTTATAGATTCCGATGCTTCACTCCACATTTACTGTATCCCTTGGACCTTCTTATTGACGATGAAACACAGAAATTGCATCGGATATAAATAGAAAAGGCACAATGCCGACTTAAGTACAAGAAGACTGACTCTTCTTACTGACTATGTTTTGAACCATTCTTGTGACACTAGCTATAGATTCCGAAGCTTCACTTCAGGTTTACTGTATCCCTTGGACCTTCATATTGACGATGATACACAGTAATTGCATCGGATTTAAATAGAAAGGGCACAATGTCGACGTAAGTACAAGAAGACTGACTCTTCTTACTGTCTATGTTTTGAACCATTCCTGTGACACTAGTAATAGCTTCCGATGCTTCACTCCAGGTTTACTATATCCCATAGACCTTCTTATTGACGATGAAACACAGAAATTGCATCGGAAATAAATAGAAAAGGCACAATGCCGATTTAAGTACAAGAAGACTGACTCTTCTTACTGACAATGTTTTGAACCATTACATTGACACAAGTTATAAATTCTGATGCTTCACTTCATGTTTACTGTATCCCTTGGACTTTCTTATTGACGATGAAACACAGAAATTGCATCGGATTTAAATAGAAAAGGCACAATGCCGACTTAAGTACAAGAAGACTGACTCTTCTTACTGACTATGTTTTGAACCATTCCTGTGACACTAGTCATAGATCCGATGCATCACTACAGATTTACTGTATACCTTGGACCTTCTTGTTGACGATGAAACACAGAAATTGCATCGGAATTAAATACAAAGGGCACAATGCCGACTTAAGTACAATAAGACTGACTCTTCTTACTGTCTATTTTTGAACCATTCCTGTGACACTAGTTATAGATTTCGATGCTTCACTTCAGGTTTACTGTATTCCTTGGACCTTCTTATTGACGATGAAACACAGAAAATGCATCGGAATTAAATACAAAAGGCACAATGCAGACTTAAGTACATGAAGTCCGACTCTTCCTACTGACTATGTTTGAACCATTCCTGTGACACCCGTTATAAATTCCGATGCTTCACTTGAGGTTTACTGTATCCCTTGGACCTTGTTATTGACGATGAAACACAGAAATTGCATCGGAATTAAATACAAAAGGCACAATGCCGACTTAAGTACAAGAAGACTGACTCTTTTTACTGACTATGTTTTGAACCATTCCTGTGACACTAGTTATAAATTCCGATGCTACACTTCAGGTTTACTGTATCCCGTGGACGTTCTTATTGACGACGAAACACAGAAATTGCATCGGAATTAAATACAAAATGCACAATGCCGATTTCAGTTCAAGAAGACTGACTCTTCTTACTGTCTATTTTTGAACCGGTACTGTGACACTAGTTATAGACTCCGATGCTTCACTCCAGGTGTACTGTATCCCTTGGTCCTTCTTATTGACGAGGAAACACAGAAATTGCATCGGATTTAAATAGAAAAGGCACAATGCCGACTTAAGTACAAGAAGACTGACTCTTCTTACTGACTATGTTTGAACCATTCCCGTGACACTAGTTATAAATTCCGATGGTTCACTTCAGGTTTACTATATCCCTTGGACCTTCATATTGACGATGAAACAAAGAAATTGCATCGGAATTAATTACAAAAGGCACAGTGGAGAATTAAGTACAAGGAGACTGACTCTTCTTACTGTCTATGTTTTGAAGCATTCCATTGACACTAGTTATAGATTCCGATGCTTCACTTCAGGTTTACTGTATCCCTTGGACCTTGTTATTGACGATGAAACACAGAAGTTGCATCGGAATTAAATAGGAAAGGGACAATGCCGTCATAAGTACAAGAAGACTGACTCTTCTTACTGACTATGTTTGAACCATTCCTGTGACACTAGTTATAGATTCCGATGCTTCATTTCTGGTTTACTGTATCCCTTGGACGTTCTTAGTGACGATGAAACACAGAAATTGCATCCGAATTAAATACAAAAGGCACAATGCCGACTTAAGGACAAGAAGACTGACTCTTCTTACTGTCTATTTTTTGAACCATACCATTGAGACTAGTTATAGATTCCGATGCTTCACTCCAGGTTTACTGTATCACTTGGACCTTCTTATTGACGATGAAACACAGAAATTGCATCGGAATTAAATAGAAAAGGCACTATGCCTTCTTTAGTACAAGAAGACTGACTCTTCTTACTGACTATGTTTTGAACGATTCCTGTGACACTAGTTATGGATTCCGATACTTCACTTCAGGTTTACTGTATCCCTCTGACCTTCTTATTGACGATGAAACACAGAAATTGCATCGGAATTAAATTCAAAAGGCACAATGCCGAATTAAGTTCAAGAAGGTTGACTCTTCTTACTGTCTATTTCTGAACCACTCCTGTGACACTAGTTATAGACTCCGATGTTTCACTCCAGGTTTACTGTATCTCTTGGACCTTCTTATTGACGATGAAACACAGAAATTGCACCGGAATTAAATACAAAAGGCACTATGCCGACTTAAGTAAAAGAAGTCTGACTACTCTTACTGTCTATGATTTGAACCATTCCTGTGACACTAGTTATAGATTCCGATGGTTAACTCCTGGTTTACTGTATCCCTTGGACATTCATATTGACGATGAAACACAGAAATTGCATCACAATTAAATAGAAAATGCACAATGATGACCTAAGTACAATAAGACTGACTATTCTTACTGACTATGTTTTAACTATTCCTGTGACACTAGTTATAGACTCCGATGCTTCACTTCAGAATTACTGTATCGCTCTGACCTTCTTATTGACGATGAAACACAGAAAATGCATTGGAATTAAATACAATAGGCACAAAGCAGAATTAAGTACAAGAAGACTGACTCTTCTTACTGTCTATGTTTTGAACCATTGCTGTGACTCTAGCTATAGATTACGATGCTTCACTTCAGGTTTCAGGTTTACTGTACCCTTCTGACCTTCTTATTGACGATGAAACACAGAAATTGCATCGGAATTAAATACAAAAGGCACCATGCCGACTTAAGTACAAGAAGACTGACTCTCCTTACTGACTATGTTTTGAACCATTCCTGTGACACTAGTTATAAATTCCGATGCTTCACTTCAGGTTTACTGTATACCTTGGACCTTCTTATTGACTATGAAACACAGAAATTGCATCGGAATTAAATACAAAAGGCACAAAGCAGAATTAAGTACAAGTAGACTGACTCTTCTTACTGTCTATGTTTTGAACCATTCCTGTGACACTAGTTATAGATTCCGATGCTTCAGTCCAGGTTTACTGTATCCCTTGGACCTTCTTATTGAGGATGAAACACAGATATTGCTTCGGAATTAATTACAAAGGGCACAATGCCGACTTAAGGACATTGAAGACTGACACTTCTTACTGTCCATGTTTGAACCATTCCTGTGACACTAGCTATAGATTTCCAAGCTTCACTTCAGGTTTGCTGTATCCCTTAGACCTTCATATTGACGATGATACACAGAAATTGCATCGGATTTAAATAGAAAGGGCACAATGTCGACGTAAGTACAAGAAGACTGACTCTTCTTACTGTCTATGTTTTGAACCATTCCTCTGACACTAGGAATAGCTTCCGATGCTTCACTCCAGGTTTACTATATCCCATGGACCTTCTTTTTGACGATGAAACACAGATATTGCTTCGGAATTAATTACAAAGGGCACAATGCCGACTTAAGGACATTGAAGACTGACACTTCTTACTGTCCATGTTTGAACCATTCCTGTGACACTAGCTATAGATTTCCAAGCTTCACTTCAGGTTTACTGTATCCCTTAGACCTTCATATTGACGATGATACACAGAAATTGCATCGGAATAAAATACAAAGGGCACAATGCCGACTTAAGTACAATAAGACTGACTCTTCTTACTGTCTATGTTTTGAACCATTCCTGTGACACTAGTTATAGATTTCGATGCTTCACTTCAGGTTTACTGTATTCCTTGGACCTTCTTGTTGACGATGAAACACAGAAATTGCATCGGAATTAAATACAAACGGCACAATGCCGACTTAAGTACAATAAGACTGACTCTTCTTACTGTCTATGTTTTGAACCATTTCTGTGACACTAGTTATAGATTCCGATGCTTCACTCCAGTTTTACTGCATCCCTTGGACCTTCTTATTGACGATGAAACACAGAAATTGCATCGGAATTAAATACAAAAGGCAAAATGCCGACTGAAGTGCACGATGACTGACTCTTCTTACAGTCATTGATTTGAACCATTCCTGTGACACTAGTTACAGACTCCGATGCTTCACTCCAGGTTTACTGTATCCCTTGGTCCTTCTTATTGACGATTAAACACAGAAATTGCATCGGAATTAAATAGAAAAGGCACAATGAAGACTTAAGTACAAGAAGACTGACTCTTCTTACTGACTATGTTTTGAACCATTCCTGTGACACTAGTTATAAATTCCGATGCTACACTTCAGGTTTACTGTATCCCGTGGACATTCTTATTGACGATGAAACACAGAAATTGCATCGGAATTAAATACAAAAGGCACAGTGCTGAATTAAGTACAAGGAGACTGACTCTTCTTACTGTCTATGTTTTGAAATATTCCATTGACACTAGTTATAGATTTCGATGCTTCACTCCAGGATTACTGTATCCCTTGGACTTTGTTAATGACGATGAAACACAGAAATTGCATCGGAATTAAATAGAAACGTACAATGCCGACTTAAGTACAAGAAGACTGACTCTTCTTACTGACTATGTTTTGAACCATTCCTGTGACACTACTTATAGATTCCGATGCTTCACCTCAGGTTTACTGTATGCCTTGGACCTTCTTATTGACGATAAAACACAGAAATTGCATCGGAATTAAATACAAAAGGCAAAATGCCGACTTAAGTACACGAAGACTGACACTTCTTACTGTCTATGTTTTGAACCATTCCTGTGACACTAGTTATAGATTCCGATGCTACACTCCAGGTTTACTGTATCCCTTGGACCTTCTTATTGACGTTGAAACACACAAATTCCATCGGAATTAAATAGAAAAGGCACTATGCCGACGTAAGTACAAGAAGACTGACTCTTCTTACTGTCTATGTTTTGAACCATTCCTGTGACACTAATTATAGTTTCCGATTCCTCACTCCAGGTTTACTGTATCCCTTGGACCTTCTTATTAACGATGAAACACAGGAATTGCATCGGAATTAAATAGAAAAGGCACAATGCCGTCTTAACTACAAGAAGACTGACTCTTCCTACTGACTATGTTTTGAACCATTCCTGTGACACTAGTTATAGATTCCGATGCTTCACTCCTGGTTTACTGTATCCCTTGGACGTTCTTATTGACGATGAAACACAGAAATCGCATCCGAATTAAATACAAAAGGCACAATGCAGACTTAAAGACAAGAAGACTGACTCTTCTTACTGTCTATTTTTTGAACCATACCATTGACACTAGTTATAGATTCCGATGCTTCACTCCAGGTTTACTGTATCACTTGGACCCTCTTATTGACGATGAAACACAGAAATTGCATCGGAATTAAATAGAAAAGGCACTATGCCTTCTTTAGTACAAGAAGACTGACTCTTCTTACTGACTACGTTTTGAACGATTCCTGTGACACTAGTTATAGATCCCGATGCTTCACTCCAGGTTTACTGTATCCCTTGGACCTTCTTATTAACGATGAAACACAGAAAATGCATCGGAATTAAATACAAAAGGCTCAATGCCGACTTAAGTACAAGAAGACTGACTCTCCTTACTGACTATGTTTTGAACCATTCCTGTGACACTAGTTATAGAATCCGATGCTTCACTCCAGGTTTACTATATCCCTTGGACCTTCTTATTGACGATGAAACACAGGAATTGCATCGAAATTAAATAGAACAGGCACAATGCCGACTTAAGTACAAGAAGACTGACTCTTCTTACTCACTATGTTTTGAAGCATTCCATTGACACTAGTTATAGATTCCGATGCTTCACTCCACGTTTACTGTATTCCTTGGACCTTCTTATTGACGATGAAACACAGAAATTGCATCGGAATTAAATAGAAAAGGCACAATGCCGACTTAAGTACAAGAAGTTTGACTCTTCTTACATACTATGTTTTGAACCATTCCTGTGACACTAGTTATAGATCAGATGCTTCACTTCAGGTTTACTGTATACCTTGGACCTTCTTATTGACGATGAAACACAGAAATTGCATCGGAATTAAATACAAACGGCACAATGCCGACTTAAGTACAAGAAGACTGACTCTTCCTACTGTCTATGTTTGAACCATTCCTGTGACACTAGTTATAGATTCCGATGCTTCACTTCAGGTTTACTGTATGCCTTGGACCTTCTTATTGACGATGAAACACAGAAATTGCATCGGAATTAAATGCAAAATGCACAATGCCGACTTAAGTACATGAAGACCGACTCTTCCTACTGTCTATGTTTTGAACCATTGCTGTGACACTAGTTACATATTCCGATGCTTCACTTCAGATTTACTGTATCCCTTGGACCTTCTTATTGACAATGAAGCACAGAAATTGCATCGGAATTAAATACAAAATGCACAAAGCAGAATTAAGTACAAGAAGTCTGACTCTTCTTACTGACTATGTTTTGAACCATTCCTGTGACACTAGTTATAGATCAGATGCTTCACTTCAGGTTTACTGTATACCTTGGACCTTCTTATTGACGATGAAGCACAGAAATTTCATCGGAATTAAATACAAAAGGCACAATGCCGACTTAAGGACAAGAAGACTGAGTCTTCTTACTGACCTTGTTTTGAACCATTCCTGTGACACTAGTTATAGATTCCGACGCTCCACTTCAGGATTACTGTATCCCTCTGACCTTCTTATTGACGATGAAACACAGATATTGTATCGGAATTAAATAGAAAAGGCACAATGCCGACTTAAGTACAAGAAGACTGACTCTTCTTACTGTCTATGTTTTGAACCATCCCTGTGACACTAGTTATAGATTCCGATGCTTCACTCCAGGTTTACTGTATCCCTTGGTCCTCCTTATTGACGATGAAACACAGCAATTGCATCGGAATTAAACACAAAAGGCACAATGCCGACTAAAGTACAAGAAGACTGACTCTCCTTACTGACTATGTTTTGAACCCTTCCTGTGACACCAGTTATAAATTCCGATGCTTCACTTCAGGTTTACTGTATCCCTTGGACCTTCTTATTGGCGATGAAACACAGAAAATGCATCGGAATTAAATACATAAGGCACAATGCCGACTTAAGTACAAGAAGACTGACTCTCCTTACTGACTATGTTTTGAACCATTCCTGTGACACTAGTTATAGATTCCGATGCTTCACTTCAGGTTTACTGTATCCCTTGGACCTCCTTATTGACGATGAAACACAGAAATTGCATCGGAATTAAATACAAAAGGCACAATGCAGAATTAAGTTCAAGAAGACTGACTCATCTTACTGTCTATGTTTTGAACCATTCATGAGACACTAGTTATAGAATCCGATGCTTCACTCCAGGTTTACTATATCCCTTGGGCCTTCTTACTGACGATGAAACACAGGAATTGCATCGAAATTAAATAGAAATGGCGCAATGCCGACTTAAGTACAAGAAGACTGACTCTTCTTACTGTCTATGTTTTGAACCATCCCTGTGACACTAGTTATAGATTCCGATGCTTCACTCCAGGTTTACTGTATCCCTTGGTCCTTCTTATTGACGATGAAACACAGAAATTGCATCGGATTTAAATACATAAGGCACAATGCCGACTTAAGTACAAGAAGACTGACTCTCCTTACTGACTATGTTTTGAACCATTCCTGTGACACTAGTTATAGATTCCGATGCTTCACTTCAGGTTTACTGTATCCCTTGGACCTTCTTATTGACGATGAAACACAGAAATTGCATCGGAATTATATACAAAAGGCACAATGCAGAATTAAGTTCAAGAAGACTGACTCATCTTACTGTCTATGTTTTGAACCATTCATGAGACACTAGTTATAGAATCCGATGCTTCACTCCAGGTTTACTATATCCCTTGGGCCTTCTTACTGACGATGAAACACAGGAATTGCATCGAAATTAAATAGAAATGGCGCAATGCCGACTTAAGTACAAGAAGACCGACTCTTCTTACTGACTATGTTTTGAACCATTCCATGGACACTAGTTATAGATTCCGATGCTTCACTCCACATTTACTGTATCCCTTGGACCTTCTTATTGACGATGAAACACAGAAATTGCATCGGATTTAAATAGAAAAGGCACAATGCCGACTTAAGTACAAGAAGACTGACTCTTCTTACTGACTATGTTTTGAACCATTCCTGTGACACTAGCTATAGATTCCGAAGCTTCACTTCAGGTTTACTGTATCCCTTGGACCATCATATTGACGATGATACACAGTAATTGCATCGGATTTAAATAGAAAGGGCACAATGTCGACGTAAGTACAAGAAGACTGACTCTTCTTACTGTCTATGTTTTGAACCATTCCTGTGACACTAGTAATAGCTTCCGATGCTTCACTCCAGGTTTACTATATCCCATAGACCTTCTTATTGACGATGAAACACAGAAATTGCATCGGAAATAAATAGAAAAGGCACAATGCCGATTTAAGTACAAGAAGACTGACTCTTCTTACTGACAATGTTTTGAACCATTACATTGACACAAGTTATAAATTCTGATGCTTCACTTCATGTTTACTGTATCCCTTGGACTTTCTTACTGACGATGAAACACAGAAATTGCATCGGATTTAAATAGTAAAGGCACAATGCCGACTTAAGTACAAGAAGACTGACTCTTCTTACTGACTATGTTTTGAACCATTCCTGTGACACTAGTCATAGATCCGATGCATCACTACAGATTTACTGTATACCTTGGACCTTCTTGTTGACGATGAAACACAGAAATTGCATCGGAATTAAATACAAAGGGCACAATGCCGACTTAAGTACAATAAGACTGACTCTTCTTACTGTCTATGTTTTGAACCATTCCTGTGACACTAGTTATAGATTTCGATGCTTCACTTCAGGTTTACTGTATTCCTTGGACCTTCTTATTGACGATGAAACACAGAAAATGCATCGTAATTAAATACAAAAGGCACAATGCCGACTTAAGTACATGAAGTCCGACTCTTCCTACTGACTATGTTTGAACCATTCCTGTGACACCCGTTATAAATTCCGATGCTTCACTTGAGGTTTACTGAATCCCTTGGACCTTGTTATTGACGATGAAACACAGAAATTGCATCGGAATTAAATACAAAAGGCACAATGCCGACTTAAGTACAAGAAGAATGACTCTTTTTACTGACTATGTTTTGAACCATTTCTGTGACACTAGTTATAAATTCCGATGCTACACTTCAGGTTTACTGTATCCCGTGGACGTTCTTATTGACGACGAAACACAGAAATTGCATCGGACTTAAATACAAAATGCACAATGCCGATTTCAGTTCAAGAAGACTGACTATTCTTACTGTCTATTTTTGAACCGGTACTGTGACACTAGTTATAGACTCCGATGCTTCACTCCAGGTGTACTGTATCCCTTGGTCCTTCTTATTGACGAGGAAACACAGAAATTGCATCGGATTTAAATAGAAAAGGCACAATGCCGACTTAAGTACAAGAAGACTGACTCTTCTTACTGACTATGTTTGAACCATTCCCGTGACACTAGTTATAAATTCCGATGGTTCACTTCAGGTTTACTATATCCCTTGGACCTTCATATTGACGATGTAACAAAGAAATTGCATCGGAATTAATTACAAAAGGCACAGTGGAGAATTAAGTACAAGGAGACTGACTCTTCTTACTGTCTATGTTTTGAACCATTCCATTGACACTAGTTATAGATTCCGATGCTTCACTTCAGGTTTACTGTATCCCTTGGACCTTGTTATTGACGATGAAACACAGAAATTGCATCGGAATTAAATAGGAAAGGGACAATGCCGTCATAAGTACAAGAAGACTGACTCTTCTTACTGACTATGATTTGAACCATTCCTGTGATACTAGTTACAGATTCCGATGCTTCACCTCAGGTTTACTGTATCCCTTTTACCTTCTTATTGACGATGAAACACAGAAATTGCATCGGAATTAAATACAAAATGCAAAATGCCGACTTAAGTACACGAAGACTGACTATTCTTACTGTCTATGTTTTGAACCATTCCTGTGACACTAGTTATAGATTCCGAAGCTTCACTCCAGGTTTACTGTATCCCTTGAACCCTACTTATTGACGATGAAACACAGAAATTGCATCGGAATTAAATAGAAAAGGCACAATGCCGACTTAAGTACAAGAACACTGACTCTTCTTACTGACTATGTTTTGAACCATTCCTTTGACACTAGTTATAGATTCCGATGCTTCACTTTAGGATTACTGTATCCCTCTGACCTTCTTATTGGCGATGAAACACAGAAATTGCATCGGAATTAAATAGAAAAGGCACAATGCGGACTTAAGTACAAGAAGACTGACTCTTCTTACTGTCTATGTTTTGAACCATTCCTGTGACACTAGTTATAGATTCCGATGCTTCATTTCTGGTTTACTGTATCCCTTGGACGTTCTTAGTGACGATGAAACACAGAAATTGCATCCGAATTAAATACAAAAGGCACAATGCCGACTTAAGGACAAGAAGACTGACTCTTCTTACTGTCTATTTTTTGAACCATACCATTGAGACTAGTTATAGATTCCGATGCTTCACTCCAGGTTCACTGTATCACTTGGACCTTCTTATTGACGATGAAACACAGAAATTGCATCGGAATTAAATAGAAAAGGCACTATGCCTTCTTTAGTACAAGAAGACTGACTCTTCTTACTGACTATGTTTTGAACGATTCCTGTGACACTAGTTATGGATTCCGATACTTCACTTCAGGTTTACTGTATCCCTCTGACCTTCTTATTGACGATGAAACACAGAAATTGCATCGGAATTAAATTCAAAAGGCACAATGCAAAATTAAGTTCAAGAAGGTTGACTCTTCTTACTGTCTATTTCTGAACCACTCCTGTGACACTAGTTATAGACTCCGATGTTTCACTCCAGGTTTACTGTATCTCTTGGACCTTCTTATTGACGATGAAACACAGAAATTGCACCGGAATTAAATACAAAAGGCACTATGCCGACTTAAGTAAAAGAAGTCTGACTACTCTTACTGTCTATGATTTGAACCATTCCTGTGACACTAGTTATAGATTCCGATGCTTAACTCCTGGTTTACTGTATCCCTTGGACATTCATATTGACGATGAAACACAGAAATTGCATCACAATTAAATAGAAAATGCACAATGATGACCTAAGTACAATAAGACTGACTATTCTTACTGACTATGTTTTGAACTATTCCTGTGACACTAATTATAGACTCCGATGCTTCACTTCAGAATTACTGTATCGCTCTGACCTTCTTATTGACGATGAAACACAGAAAATGCATTGGAATTAAATACAATAGGCACAAAGCAGAATTAAGTACAAGAAGACTGACTCTTCTTACTGTCTATGTTTTGAACCATTGCTGTGACTCTAGCTATAGATTACGATGCTTCACTTCAGGTTTCAGGTTTACTGTACCCCTCTGACCTTCTTATTGACGATGAAACACAGAAATTGCATCGGAATTAAATACAAAAGGCACCATGCCGACTTAAGTACAAGAAGACTGACTCTCCTTACTGACTATGTTTTGAACCATTCCTGTGACACTAGTTATAAATTCCGATGCTTCACTTCAGGTTTACTGTATACCTTGGACCTTCTTATTGACTATGAAACACAGAAATTGCATCGGAATTAAATACAAAAGGCACAAAGCAGAATTAAGTACAAGTAGACTGACTCTTCTTACTGTCTATGTTTTGAACCATTCCTGTGACACTAGTTATAGATTCCGATGCTTCAGTCCAGGTTTACTGTATCCCTTGGACCTTCTTATTGAGGATGAAACACAGATATTGCTTCGGAATTAATTACAAAGGGCACAATGCCGACTTAAGGACATTGAAGACTGACACTTCTTACTGTCTATGTTTGAACCATTCCTGTGACACTAGCTATAGATTTCGAAGCTTCACTTCAGGTTTACTGTATCCCTTAGACCTTCATATTGACGATGATACACAGAAATTGCATCGGATTTAAATAGAAATGGCACAATGTCGACGTAAGTACAAGAAGACTGACTCTTCTTACTGTCTATGTTTTGAACCATTCCTCTGACACTAGGAATAGCTTCCGATGCTTCACTCCAGGTTTACTATATCCCATGGACCTTCTTATTGACGATGAAACACAGAAATTGCATCGGAAATAAGTAGAAAAGGCACAATGCCGACTTAAGTACAAGAAGACTGACTCATCTTACTGACAATGTTTTGAACCATTACATTGACACTAGTTATAAATTCCGATGCTACACTTCAGGTTTACTGTATCCCGTGGACATTCTTATTGACGATGAAACACAGAAATTGCATCGGAATTAAATACAAAAGGCACAGTGCAGAATTAAGTACAAGGAGACTGACTCTTCTTACTGTCTATGTTTTGAAATATTCCATTGACACTAGTTATAGATTTCGATGCTTCACTCCAGGATTACTGTATCCCTTGGACTTTGTTAATGACGATGAAACACAGAAATTGCATCGGAATTAAATAGAAACGTACAATGCCGACTTAAGTACAAGAAGACTGACTCTTCTTACTGACTATGTTTTGAACCATTCCTGTGACACTACTTATAGATTCCGATGCTTCACCTCAGGTTTACTGTATGCCTTGGACCTTCTTATTGACGATAAAACACAGAAATTGCATCGGAATTAAATACAAAAGGCAAAATGCCGACTTAAGTACACGAAGACTGACACTTCTTACTGTCTATGTTTTGAACCATTCCTGTGACACTAGTTATAGATTCCGATGCTACACTCCAGGTTTACTGTATCCCTTGGACCTTCTTATTGACGTTGAAACACACAAATTCCATCGGAATTAAATAGAAAAGGCACTATGCCGACGTAAGTACAAGAAGACTGACTCTTCTTACTGTCTATGTTTTGAACCATTCCTGTGACACTAATTATAGTTTCCGATGCTTCACTCCAGGTTTACTGTATCCCTTGGACCTTCTTATTAACGATGAAACACAGAAATTGCATCGGAATTAGATAGAAAAGGCACAATGCCGTCTTAACTACAAGAAGACTGACTCTTCCTACTGACTATGTTTTGAACCATTCCTGTGACACTAGTTATAGATTCCGATGCTTCACTCCTGGTTTACTGTATCCCTTGGACGTTCTTATTGACGATGAAACACAGAAATCGCATCCGAATTAAATACAAAAGGCACAATGCAGACTTAAAGACAAGAAGACTGACTCTTCTTACTGTATATTTTTTGAACCATACCATTGACACTAGTTATAGATTCCGATGCTTCACTCCAGGTTTACTGTATCACTTGGACCCTCTTATTGACGATGAAGCACAGAAATTGCATCGGAATTAAATAGAAAAGGCACTATGCCTTCTTTAGTACAAGAAGACTGACTCTTCTTACTGACTATGTTTTGAACGATTCCTGTGACACTAGTTATAGATCCCGATGCTTCACTACAGGTTTACTGTATGCCTTGGACATTCTCATTGACGATGAAACACAAAAATTGCATCGGAACTAAATACAAAAGGCAAAATGCCGACTGAAGTACACGAAGAATGACTCTTCTTACTGTCTATGATTTGAACCATTCCTGTGACACTATTTACAGATTCCGATGCTTCACTCCAGGTTTACTGTATCCCTTGGACCTTCGTATTGACGATGAAACACAGAAATTGCATCGGAATTAAATACAAAAGGCACAACGCCGACTTAAGTACAAGAAGACTAACTCTTCTTACTGACTATGTTTTGAACCATTCCTGTGACACTAGTTATGGATTCCGATGCTTCACTTCAGGTTTACTGTATCCCTCTGACCTTCTTATTGTCGATGAAACTCAGAAATTGCATCGGAATTAAATTCAAAAGGCACAATCCCGAATTAAGTTCAAGAAGGTTGACTCTTCTTACTGCCTATTTTAGAACCACTCCTGTGACACTAGTTATAGACTCCGATGCTTCACTCCAGGTTTACTGTATCTCTTGGACCTTCTTATTGACGATGAAACACAGAAATTGCACTGGAATTAAATACAAAAGGCACAATGCCGACTTAAGTAAAAGAAGTCTGACTCTTCTTACTGTCTATGATTTGAACCATTCCTGTGACACTAGGTATAGATTCCGATGCTTAACTCCTGGTTTAGTGTATCCCTTGGACATTCATATTGACGATGAAACACAGAAATTGCATCACAATTAAATAGAAAATGCACAATGATGACCTAAGTACAATAAGACTGACTATTCTTACTGACTATTTTTGAACTATTCCTGTGACACTAGTTATAGACTCCGATGCTTCACTTCAGAATTACTGTATCGCTCTGACCTTCTTATTGACGATGAAACACAGAAAATGCATCGGAATTAAATACAATAGGCACAAAGCAGAATTAAGTACAAGAAGACTGACTCTTCTTACTGTCTATGTTTTGAACAATTCCTGTGACACTAGCTATAGATTACGATGCTTCACTTCAGGTTTCAGGTTTACTGTACCCCTCTGACATTCTTATTGACGATGAAACACAGAAATTGCATCGGAATTAAATACAAAAGGCACCATGCCGACTTAAGTACAAGAAGACTGACTCTCCTTACTGACTATGTTTTGAACCATTCCTGTGACACTAGTTATAAATTCCGATGCTTCACTTCAGGTTTACTGTATACCTTGGGCCTTCTTATTGACTATGAAACACAGAAATTGCATCGGAATTAAATACAAAAGGCACAAAGCAGAATTAAGTACAAGAAGACTGACTCTTCTTCCTGTCTATGTTTTGAACCATTCCTGTGACACTAGTTATAGATTCCGATGCTTCACTCCAGGTTTACTGTATCCCTTGGACCTTCTTATTGAGGATGAAACACAGATATTGCTTCGGAATTAATTACAAAAGGCACAATGCCGACTTAAGTACAAGAAGACTGACTCTTCTTACTGACAATGTTTTGAACCATTACATTGACACTAGTTATAAATTCCGATGCTTCACTTCATGTTTACTGTATCCCTTGGACTTACTTATTGACGATGAAACACAGAAATTGCATCGGAATTAAATAGAAAAGACACAATGCCGACTTCAGTACAAGAAAACTGACTCTTCTTACTGACTATGTTTTGAACCATTCCTGTGACACTAGTCATAGATCCGATGCATCACTACAGATTTACTGTATACCTTGGACCTTCTTGTTGACGATGTAACACAGAAATTGCATCGGAATTAAATACAAACGGCACAATGCCGACTTAAGTACAATAAGACTGACTCTTCTTACTGTCTATGTTTTGAACCATTCCTGTGACACTAGTTATAGATTTCGATGCTTCACTTCAGGTTTACTGTATTCCTTGGACCTTCTTATTGACGATGAAACACAGAAAATGCATCGGAATTAAATACAAAAGGCACAATGCCGACTTAAGTACATGAAGACCGACTCTTCCTACTGACTATGTTTGAACCATTCCTGTGACACCCGTTATAAATTCCGATGCTTCACTTGAGGTTTACTGTATCCCTTGGACCTTGTTATTGACGATGAAACACAGAAATTGCATCGGAATTAAATACAAAAGGCACAATGCCGAATTAAGTACAAGAAAACTGACTCTTCTTACTGTCTATGTTCTGAACCATTTCTGTGACACTAGTTATAGATTCCGATGCTTCACTCCAGTTTTACTGCATCCCTTGGACCTTCTTATTGACGATGAAACACAGAAATTGCATCGGAATTAAATACAAAAGGCACAATGCCGACTTAAGGACAACAAGATTGACTCTTCTTACTGACTATGTTTTGAACCATTCCTGTGACACTAGCTATAGATTCCGATGCTTCACTTCAGGTTAACTGTATCCCTCTGACCTTCTTAATGACAATGAAACACAGACATTGCATCGTAATTAATTCCAAAAGGCACAATGCCGACTTAAGTACAAGAAGACTGACTCTTCTTACCTTCCATGTTTTGAACCATACCATTGACACTAGTTATAAATTCCGATGCTACACTTCAGGTTTACTGTATCCCGTGGACATTCTTATTGACGATGAAACACAGAAATTTCATCGGAATTAAATACAAAAGGCACAGTGCAGAATTAAGTACAAGGAGACTGACTCTTCTTACTGTCTATGTTTTGAAATATTCCATTGACACTAGTTATAGATTTCGATGCTTTACTCCAGGTTTACTGTATCCCTTGGACCTTGTTACTGACGATGAAACACAGAAATTGCATCGGAATTAAATAGAAACGTACAATGGCGACTTAAGTACAAGAAGACTGACTCTTCTTGTTGACTATGTTTTGAACCATTCCTGTGACACTACTTATAGATTCCGATGCTTCACCTCAGGTTTACTGTATGCCTTGGACCTTCTTATTGACGATAAAACACAGAAATTGCATCGGAATTAAATACAAAAGGCAAAATGCCGACTTCAGTACACGAAGACTGACTCTTCTTACTGTCAATGTTTTGAACCATTGCTGTGACACTAGTTATAGATTCCGATGCTACACTCCAGGTTTACTGTATCCCTTGGACCTTCTTATTGACGTTGAATCACACAAATTGCATCGGAATTAAATAGAAAAGGCACTATGCCGACGTAAGTACAAGAAGACTGACTTTTCTTACTGTCTATGTTTTGAACCATTCCTGTGACACTAGTTATAGTTTCCGATGCTTCACTCCAGGTTTACTGTATCCCTTGGACCTTCTTATTGACGATGAAACACAGAAATTGCATCGGAATTAAACAGAAAAGGCACAATGCCGTCTTAACTACAAGACGACTGACTATTCTTGCTGACTATGTTTTGAACCATTCCTGTGATACTAGTTATAGATTCCGATGCTTCACTCCTGGTTTACTGTATCCCTTAGACGTTCTTATTGACGATGAAACACAGAAATTGCATCCGAATTACATACAAAAGGCACAATGCCGACTTAAGGACAAGAAGACTGACTCTTCTTACTGTCTATCTTTGAACCATACCATTGAGACTATTTATAGATTCCGATGCTTCACTCCAGGTTTACTGTATCACTTGGACCTTCTTATTGACGATGAAACACAGAAATTGCATCGGAATTAAATAGAAAAGGCACTATGCCTTCTTTAGTACAAGAAGACTGACTCTTCTTACTGACTATGTTTTGAACGATTCCTGTGACACTAGTTATAGATCCCGATGCTTCACTACAGGTTTACTGTATGCCTTGGACATTCTCATTGACGATAAAAACACAAAAATTGCATCGGAACTAAATACAAAAGGCAAAATGCCGACTGAAGTACACGGAGACTGACTCTTCTTACTGTCTATGATTTGAACCATTCCTGTGACACTATTTACAGATTCTGATGCTTCACTCCAGGTTTACTGTATCCCATGGACCTTCTTATTGACGATGAAACACAGAAATTGCATCGGAATTAAATACAAAAGGCACAACGCCGACTTAAGTACAAGAAGACTAACTCTTCTTACTGACTACGTTTTGAACCATTCCTGTGACACTAGTTATGGATTCCGATGCTTCACTTCAGGTTTACTGTATCCCTCTGACCTTCTTATTGACGATGAAACACAGAAATTGCATCGGAATTAAATTCAAAAGGCACAATGCCGAATTAAGTTCAAGAAGGTTGACTCTTCTTACTGTCTATTTCTGAACCACTCCTGTGACACTAGTTATAGACTCCGATGCTTCACTCCAGGTTTACTGTATCTCTTGGACCTCCTTATTGACGATGAAACACAGAAATTGCACCGGAATTAAATACAAAAGGCACGATGCCGACTTAAGTAAAAGAAGTCTGACTCTTCTTACTGTCTATGATTTGAACCATTCCTGTGACACTAGTTATAGATTCCGATGCTTAACTCCTGGTTAACTGTATCCCTTGGACATTCATATTGACGATGAAACACAGAAATTGCATCACAATTAAATAGAAAATGCACAATGATGACCTAAGTACAATAAGACTGACTATTCTTACTGACTATGTTTTGAACTATTCCTGTGACACTAGTTATAGATTCCGATGCTTCACTTCAGAATTACTGTATCGCTCTGACCTTCTTATTGACGATGAAACACAGAAAATGCATCGGAATTAAATACAATAGGCGAAAAGCAGAATTAAGTGCAAGAAGACTGACTCTTCTTACTGTCTATGTTTTGAACCATTCCTGTGACACTAGCTATAGATTACGATGCTTCACTTCAGGTTTCAGGTTTACTGTACCCCTCTGACCTTCTTATTGACGATGAAACACAGAAATTGCATCGGAATTAAATACAAAAGGCACCATGCCGACTTAAGTACAAGAAGACTGACTCTCCTTACTGACTATGATTTGAACCATTCCTGTGACACTAGTTATAAATTCCGATGCTGCACTTCAGGTTTACTGTATACCTTGGACCTTCTTATTGACTATGAAACACAGAAATTGCATCGGAATTAAATACAAAAGGCACAAAGCAGAATTAAGTACAAGAAGACTGACTCTTCTTACTGTCTATGTTTTGAACCATTCCTGTGACACTAGTAATAGCTTCCGATGCTTCATCTCGGTTTACTATATCCCATGGACCTTCTTATTTACGATGAAACACAGAAATTGCATCGGAAATAAATAGAAAAGGCACAATGCCGACTTAAGTACAAGAAGACTGACTCTTCTTACTGACAATGTTTTGAACCATTACATTGACACTAGTTATAAATTCCGATGCTTCACTTCATGTTTACTGTATCCCTTGGACTTTCTTATTGACGATTAAACACAGAAATTGCATCGGAATTAAATAGAAAAGACACAATGCCGACTTAAGTACAAGAAGACTGACTCTTCTTACTGATTATGTTTTGAACCATTCCTGTGACACTAGTCACAGATCCGATGCATCGCTAAAGATTTACTGTATACCTTGGACCTTCTTGTTGACGATGAAACACAGAAATTGCATCGGAATTAAATACAAACGGCACAATGCCGACTTAAGTACAATAAGACTGACTCTTCTTACTGTCTATGTTTTGAACCATTCCTGTGACACTAGTTATAGATTTCGATGCTTCACTTCAGGTTTACTGTATTCCTTGGACCTCCTTATTGACGATGAAACACAGAAAATGCATCGGAATTAAATACAAAAGGCACAATGCCGACTTAAGTACATGAAGACCGACTCTTCCTACTGACTATGTTTGAACCATTCCTGTGACACCCGTTATAAATTCCGATGCTTCACTTGAGGTTTACTGTATCCCTTGGACCTTGTTATTGACGACGAAACACAGAAATTGCATCGGAATTAAATACAAAAGGCACAATGCCGAATTAAGTACAAGAAGACTGACTCTTCTTACTGTCTATGTTTTGAACCATTTCTGTGACACTAGTTATAGATTCCGATGCTTCACTCCATTTTTACTGCATCCCTTGGACCTCCTTATTGACGATGAAACACAGAAATTGCATCGGAATTAAATACAAAAGGCACAATGCCGACTTAAGGACAACAAGATTGACTCTTCTTACTGACTATGTTTAGAACCATTCCTGTGACACTAGCTATAGATTCCGATGCTTCACTTCAGGTTTACTGTGTCCCTCTGACCTTCTTAATGACAATGAAACGCAGACGTTGCATCGTAATTAATTCCAAAAGGCACAATGCCGACTTAAGTACAAGAAGACTGACTCTTCTTACTGACTATGTTTTGAACCATTCCTGTGACACTACTTATAGATTCCGATGCTTCACCTCAGGTTTACTGTATGCCTTGGAACTTCTTATTGACGATGAAACACACAAATTGCATCGGAATTAAATAGAAAAGGCACTATGCCAACTTAAGTACAAGAAGACTGACTCTTCTTACTGACTATGCTTTGAACGATTCCTGTGACACTAGTTATAGATCCCGATGCTTCACTTCAGGTTTACTGTATCCCTTGGACCTTCTTATTGACTATAAAACACAAAAATTGCATCGGAATTAAATACAAAAGGCAAAATGCCGGCAGAAGAGCACGATGACTGACTCTTCTTACAGTCTATGATTTGAACCATTCCTGTGACACTAGTTACAGACTCCGATGCTTCACTCCAGGTTTACTGTATCCCTTGGTCCTTCTTATTGACGATTAAACACAGAAATTGCATCGGAATTAAATAGAAAAGGCACAATGCCGACTTAAGTACAAGAAGACTGACTCTTCTTACTGACTATGTTTTGAACCATTCCTGTGACACTAGTTATAAATTCCGATGCTGCACTTCAGGTTTACTGTATCCCGTGGACATTCTTATTGACGATGAAACACAGAAATTGCATCGGAATTAAATACAAAAGGCACAGTGCAGAATTAAGTACAAGGAGACTGACTCTTCTTACTGTCTATGTTTTGAAATATTCCATTGACACTAGTTATAGATTTCGATGCTTCACTCCAGGTTTACTGTATCCCTTGGACCTTGTTATTGACGATGAAACACAGAAATTGCATCGGAATTAAATAGAAACGTACAATGCCGACTTAAGTACAAGAAGACTGACTCTTCTTACTGACTATGCTTTGATCCATTCCTGTGACACTACTTATAGATTCCGATGCCTGACCTCAGGTTTACTGTATGCCTTGGACCTTCTTATTGACGATAAAACACAGAAATTGCATCGGAATTAAATACTAAAGGCAAAATGCCGACTTAAGTACACGAAGACTGACTCTTTTTACTGTCTATGTTTGAACCATTCCTGTGACACTAGTTATAGATTCCGATGCTACACTCCAGTTTTACTGTATCCCTTGGACCTTCTTATTGACGTTGAAACACACAAATTGCATCGGAATTAAATAGAAAAGGCACTGTGCCGACGTAAGTACAAGAAGACTGACTCTTCTTACTGTCTATGTTTTGAACCATTCCTGTGACACTAGTTATACCTTCCGATGCTTCACTCCAGGTTTACTGTATCCCTTGGACCTTCTTATTGACGATGAAACACAGAAATTGCATCGGAATTAAATAGAAAAGGCACAATGCCGTCTTAACTACAAGAAGACTGACTCTTCTTACTGACTATGTTTTGAACCATTCCTGTGACACTAGTTATTAATTCCGATGCTACACTCCTGGTTTACTGTATCCCTTGGACGTTCTTATTGACGATGAAACACAGAAATTGCACCCGAATTAAATACAAAAGGCACAATGCCGACTTAAGGACAAGAAGACTGACTCTTCTTACTGTCTATCTTTTGAACCATACCGTTGAGACTAGTTATAGATTCCGATGCTTCACTCCAGGTTTACTGTATCACTTGGACCTTCTTATTGACGATGAAACACAGAAATTGCATCGGAATTAAATAGAAAAGGCACTATGCCTTCTTTAGTACAAGAAGACTGACTCTTCTTACTGACTATGTTTTGAACGATTCCTGTGACACTAGTTATAGATCCCGATGCTTCACTACAGGTTTACTGTATGCCTTGGACATTCTCATTAACGATAAAAACACAAAAATTGCATCGGAACTAAATACAAAAGGCAAAATGCCGACTGAAGTACACGGAGACTGACTCTTCTTACTGTCTATGATTTGAACCATTCCTGTGACACTATTTACAGATTCTGATGCTTCACTCCAGGTTTACTGTATCCCATGGACCTTCTTATTGACGATGAAACACAGAAATTGCATCGGAATTAAATACAAAAGGCACAACGCCGACTTAAGTACAAGAAGACTAACTCTTCTTACTGACTACGTTTTGAACCATTCCTGTGACACTAGTTATGGATTCCGATGCTTCACTTCAGGTTTACTGTATCCCTCTGACCTTCTTAATGACGATGAAACACAGAAATTGCATCGGAATTAAATTCAAAAGGCACAATGCCGAATTAAGTTCAAGAAGGTTGACTCTTCTTACTGTCTATTTCTGAACCACTCCTGTGACACTAGTTATAGACTCCGATGCTTCACTCCAGGTTTACTGTATCTCTTGGACCTCCTTATTGACGATGAAACACAGAAATTGCACCGGAATTAAATACAAAAGGCACGATGCCGACTTAAGTAAAAGAAGTCTGACTCTTCTTACTGTCTATGATTTGAACCATTCCTGTGACACTAGTTATAGATTCCGATGCTTAACTCCTGGTTAACTGTATCCCTTGGACATTCATATTGACGATGAAACACAGAAATTGCATCACAATTAAATAGAAAATGCACAATGATGACCTAAGTACAATAAGACTGACTATTCTTACTGACTATGTTTTGAACTATTCCTGTGACACTAGAGATAGATTCCGATGCTTCACTTCAGAATTACTGTATCGCTCTGACCTTCTTATTGACGATGAAACACAGAAAATGCATCGGAATTAAATACAATAGGCGAAAAGCAGAATTAAGTGCAAGAAGACTGACTCTTCTTACTGTCTATGTTTTGAACCATTCCTGTGACACTAGCTATAGATTACGATGCTTCACTTCAGGTTTCAGGTTTACTGTACCCCTCTGACCTTCTTATTGACGATGAAACACAGAAATTGCATCGGAATTAAATACAAAAGGCACCATGCCGACTTAAGTACAAGAAGACTGACTCTCCTTACTGACTATGATTTGAACCATTCCTGTGACACTAGTTATAAATTCCGATGCTGCACTTCAGGTTTACTGTATACCTTGGACCTTCTTATTGACTATGAAACACAGAAATTGCATCGGAATTAAATACAAAAGGCACAAAGCAGAATTAAGTACAAGAAGACTGACTCTTCTTACTGTCTATGTTTTGAACCATTCCTGTGACACTAGTAATAGCTTCCGATGCTTCATCTCGGTTTACTATATCCCATGGACCTTCTTATTTACGATGAAACACAGAAATTGCATCGGAAATAAATAGAAAAGGCACAATGCCGACTTAAGTACAAGAAGACTGACTCTTCTTACTGACAATGTTTTGAACCATTACATTGACACTAGTTATAAATTCCGATGCTTCACTTCATGTTTACTGTATCCCTTGGACTTTCTTATTGACGATTAAACACAGAAATTGCATCGGAATTAAATAGAAAAGACACAATGCCGACTTAAGTACAAGAAGACTGACTCTTCTTACTGATTATGTTTTGAACCATTCCTGTGACACTAGTCACAGATCCGATGCATCGCTAAAGATTTACTGTATACCTTGGACCTTCTTGTTGACGATGAAACACAGAAATTGCATCGGAATTAAATACAAACGGCACAATGCCGACTTAAGTACAATAAGACTGACTCTTCTTACTGTCTATGTTTTGAACCATTCCTGTGACACTAGTTATAGATTTCGATGCTTCACTTCAGGTTTACTGTATTCCTTGGACCTCCTTATTGACGATGAAACACAGAAAATGCATCGGAATTAAATACAAAAGGCACAATGCCGACTTAAGTACATGAAGACCGACTCTTCCTACTGACTATGTTTGATCCATTCCTGTGACACCCGTTATAAATTCCGATGCTTCACTTGAGGTTTACTGTATCCCTTGGACCTTGTTATTGACGACGAAACACAGAAATTGCATCGGAATTAAATACAAAAGGCACAATGCCGAATTAAGTACAAGAAGACTGACTCTTCTTACTGTCTATGTTTTGAACCATTTCTGTGACACTAGTTATAGATTCCGATGCTTCACTCCATTTTTACTGCATCCCTTGGACCTCCTTATTGACGATGAAACACAGAAATTGCATCGGAATTAAATACAAAAGGCACAATGCCGACTTAAGGACAACAAGATTGACTCTTCTTACTGACTATGTTTAGAACCATTCCTGTGACACTAGCTATAGATTCCGATGCTTCACTTCAGGTTTACTGTGTCCCTCTGACCTTCTTAATGACAATGAAACGCAGACGTTGCATCGTAATTAATTCCAAAAGGCACAATGCCGACTTAAGTACAAGAAGACTGACTCTTCTTACTGACTATGTTTTGAACCATTCCTGTGACACTACTTATAGATTCCGATGCTTCACCTCAGGTTTACTGTATGCCTTGGAACTTCTTATTGACGATGAAACACACAAATTGCATCGGAATTAAATAGAAAAGGCACTATGCCAACTTAAGTACAAGAAGACTGACTCTTCTTACTGACTATGCTTTGAACGATTCCTGTGACACTAGTTATAGATCCCGATGCTTCACTTCAGGTTTACTGTATCCCTTGGACCTTCTTATTGACTATAAAACACAAAAATTGCATCGGAATTAAATACAAAAGGCAAAATGCCGGCAGAAGAGCACGATGACTGACTCTTCTTACAGTCTATGATTTGAACCATTCCTGTGACACTAGTTACAGACTCCGATGCTTCACTCCAGGTTTACTGTATCCCTTGGTCCTTCTTATTGACGATTAAACACAGAAATTGCATCGGAATTAAATAGAAAAGGCACAATGCCGACTTAAGTACAAGAAGACTGACTCTTCTTACTGACTATGTTTTGAACCATTCCTGTGACACTAGTTATAAATTCCGATGCTGCACTTCAGGTTTACTGTATCCCGTGGACATTCTTATTGACGATGAAACACAGAAATTGCATCGGAATTAAATACAAAAGGCACAGTGCAGAATTAAGTACAAGGAGACTGACTCTTCTTACTGTCTATGTTTTGAAATATTCCATTGACACTAGTTATAGATTTCGATGCTTCACTCCAGGTTTACTGTATCCCTTGGACCTTGTTATTGACGATGAAACACAGAAATTGCATCGGAATTAAATAGAAACGTACAATGCCGACTTAAGTACAAGAAGACTGACTCTTCTTACTGACTATGCTTTGATCCATTCCTGTGACACTACTTATAGATTCCGATGCCTGACCTCAGGTTTACTGTATGCCTTGGACCTTCTTATTGACGATAAAACACAGAAATTGCATCGGAATTAAATACTAAAGGCAAAATGCCGACTTAAGTACACGAAGACTGACTCTTTTTACTGTCTATGTTTGAACCATTCCTGTGACACTAGTTATAGATTCCGATGCTACACTCCAGTTTTACTGTATCCCTTGGACCTTCTTATTGACGTTGAAACACACAAATTGCATCGGAATTAAATAGAAAAGGCACTGTGCCGACGTAAGTACAAGAAGACTGACTCTTCTTACTGTCTATGTTTTGAACCATTCCTGTGACACTAGTTATACCTTCCGATGCTTCACTCCAGGTTTACTGTATCCCTTGGACCTTCTTATTGACGATGAAACACAGAAATTGCATCGGAATTAAATAGAAAAGGCACAATGCCGTCTTAACTACAAGAAGACTGACTCTTCTTACTGACTATGTTTTGAACCATTCCTGTGACACTAGTTATTAATTCCGATGCTACACTCCTGGTTTACTGTATCCCTTGGACGTTCTTATTGACGATGAAACACAGAAATTGCACCCGAATTAAATACAAAAGGCACAATGCCGACTTAAGGACAAGAAGACTGACTCTTCTTACTGTCTATCTTTTGAACCATACCGTTGAGACTAGTTATAGATTCCGATGCTTCACTCCAGGTTTACTGTATCACTTGGACCTTCTTATTGACGATGAAACACAGAAATTGCATCGGAATTAAAAAGAAAAGGCACTATGCCATCTTTAGTACAAGAAGACTGACTCTTCTTACTGACTATGTATTGAACGATTCCTGTGACACTAGTTATAGATCCCGATGCTTCAGTACAGGTTTACTGTATGCCTTGGACATTCTCATTGACGATGAAACACAAAAATTGCATCGGAACTAAATACAGAAGGCAAAATGCCGACTGAAGTACACGAAGACTGACTCTTCTTAGTGTCTATGATTTGAACCATTCCTGTGACACTATTTACAGATTCCGATGCTTCACTCCAGGTTTACTGTATCCCTTGGACCTTCTTATTGACGATGAAACACAGAAATTGCATCGGAATTAAATACAAAAGGCACAACGCCGACTTAAGTACAAGAAGACTAACTCTTCTTACTGACTATGTTTTGAACCATTCCTGTGACACTAGTTATGAATTACGATGCTTCACTTCAGGTTTACTGTATCCCTCTGACCTTCTTATTGACGATGAAACACAGAAATTGCATCGGAATTAAATTCAAAAGGCACAATGCCGAATTAAGTTCAAGAAGGTTGACTCTTCTTACTGTCTATTTCTGAACCACTCCTGTGACACTAGTTATAGACTCCGATGCTTCACTCCAGGTTTACTGTATCTCTTGGACCTCCTTATTGACGATGAAACACAGAAATTGCACCGGAATTAAATACAAAAGGCACAATGCCGACTTAAGTAAAAGAAGTCTGACTCTTCTTACTGTCTATGATTTGAACCATTCCTGTGACACTAGTTATAGATTCCGATGCTTAACTCCTGGTTTACTGTATCCCTTGGACATTCATATTGACGATGAAACACAGAAATTGCATCACAATTAAATAGAAAATGCACAATGATGACCTAAGTACAATAAGACTGACTATTCTTACTGACTATGTTTTGAACTATTCCTGTGACACTAGTTATAGATTCCGATGCTTCACTTCAGAATTACTGTATCGCTCTGACCTTCTTATTGACGATGAAACACAGAAAATGCATCGGAATTAAATACAATAGGCGAAAAGCAGAATTAAGTACAAGAAGACTGACTCTTCTTACTGTCTATGTTTTGAACCATTCCTGTGACACTAGCTATAGATTACGATGCTTCACTTCAGGTTTCAGGTTTACTGTACCCCTCTGACCTTCTTATTGACGATGAAACACAGAAATTGCATCGGAATTAAATACAAAAGGCACCATGCCGACTTAAGTACAAGAAGACTGACCCTCCTTACTGACTATGTTTTGAACCATTCCTGTGACACTAGTTATAAATTCCGATGCTTCACTTCAGGTTTACTGTATACCTTGGACCTTCATATTGACGATGAAACACAGATATTGCTTCGGAATTAATTACAAAAGGCACAATGCCGACTTAAGGACAAGAAGACTGACACTTCTTACTGTTTTTGTTTTGAACCATTCCTGTGACACTAGCTATAGATTCCGAAGCTTCATTTCAGGTTTACTGTATCCCTTGGACCTTCATATTGACGATGATACACAGAAATTGCATCGGATTTAAAAAGAAAGGGCACAATGTCGACGTAAGTACAAAAAGACTGACTCTTCTTACTGTCTATGTTTTGAACCATTCCTGTGACACTAGTAATAGCTTCTCATGCTTCACTCCAGGTTTACTATATCCCATGGACCTTCATATTGACGATGAAACACAGAAATTGCATCGGAAATAAATAGAAAAGGCTCAATGCCGACTTAAGTACAAGAAGACTGACTCTTCTTACTAACAATGTTTTGAACCATTACATTGACACTTGTTATAAATTCCGATGCTTCACTTCATGTTTACTGTATCCCTTGGACTTTCTTATTGACGATGAAACACAGAAATTGCATCGGAATTAAATAGAAAAGGCACAATGCCGACTTAAGTACAATAAGACTGACTCTTCTTTCTGTCTATGTTTTGAACCATTACTGTGACACTAGTTACAGATTTCGATGCTTCACTTCAGGTTTACTGTATTCCTTGGACCTTCTTATTGACGATGAAACACAGAAAATGCATCGGAATTAATTACAAAAGGCACAATGCCGACTTAAGTACATGAAGACCGACTCTTCCTAGTGACTATGTTTGAACCATTCCTGTGACACCCGTTATAAATTCCGATGCTTCACTTGAGGTTTACTGTATCCCTTGGAC
Source organism: Schistocerca piceifrons (assembly GCF_021461385.2). NCBI lineage: Eukaryota > Metazoa > Arthropoda > Insecta > Orthoptera > Acrididae > Schistocerca > Schistocerca piceifrons. The sequence continues at coordinate 185,403 of NW_025727575.1, read as the reverse complement.
CTTGTTATTGACGATGAAACACAGAAATTGCATCGGAATTAAATACAAAAGGCACAGTGCCGAATCAAGTAAAAGAAGACTGACTCTTCTTACTGTCTATGTTTTGAACCATTTCTGTGACACTAGTTATAGATTCCGATGCTTCACTCCAGTTTTACTGCATCCCTTCGACCTTCTTATTGACGATGAAACACAGAAATTGCATCGGAATTAAATACAAAAGGCACAATGCCGACTTAAGGACAACAAGATTGACTCTTCTTACTGACTATGTTTTGAACCATTCCTGTGACACTAGCTATAGATTCCGATGCTTCACTTCAGGTTTACTGTATCCCTCTGACCTTCTTAATGACAATGAAACACAGTCATTGCATCGTAATTAATTCCAAAAGGCACATTGCCGACTTAAGTACAAGAAGACTGACTCTTCTTACCGTCCATGTTTTGAACCATACCATTGACACTAGTTATAGATTCCGATGCTTCACTTCAGGTTTATTGTATCCCTCTGACCTTCTTATTGACGATGAAACACAGAAATTGCATCGGAATTAAATACTAAAGGCAAAATGCCGACTTAAGTACACGAAGACTGACTCTTTTTACTGTCTATGTTTGAACCATTCCTGTGACACTAGTTATAGATTCCGATGCTACACTCCAGTTTTACTGTATCCCTTGGACCTTCTTATTGACGTTGAAACACACAAATTGCATCGGAATTAAATAGAAAAGGCACTGTGCCGACGTAAGTACAAGAAGACTGACTCTTCTTACTGTCTATGTTTTGAACCATTCCTGTGACACTAGTTATACCTTCCGATGCTTCACTCCAGGTTTACTGTATCCCTTGGACCTTCTTATTGACGATGAAACACAGAAATTGCATCGGAATTAAATAGAAAAGGCACAATGCCGTCTTAACTACAAGAAGACTGACTCTTCTTACTGACTATGTTTTGAACCATTCCTGTGACACTAGTTATTAATTCCGATGCTACACTCCTGGTTTACTGTATCCCTTGGACGTTCTTATTGACGATGAAACACAGAAATTGCACCCGAATTAAATACAAAAGGCACAATGCCGACTTAAGGACAAGAAGTCTGACTCTTCTTACTGTCTATCTTTTGAACCATACCGTTGAGACTAGTTATAGATTCCGATGCTTCACTCCAGGTTTACTGTATCACTTGGACCTTCTTATTGACGATGAAACACAGAAATTGCATCGGAATTAAAAAGAAAAGGCACTATGCCTTCTTTAGTACAAGAAGACTGACTCTTCTTACTGACTATGTATTGAACGATTCCTGTGACACTAGTTATAGATCCCGATGCTTCAGTACAGGTTTACTGTATGCTTTGGACATTCTCATTGACGATGAAACACAAAAATTGCATCGGAACTAAATACAGAAGGCAAAATGCCGACTGAAGTACACGAAGACTGACTCTTCTTAGTGTCTATGATTTGAACCATTCCTGTGACACTATTTACAGATTCCGATGCTTCACTCCAGGTTTACTGTATCCCTTGGACCTTCTTATTGACGATGAAACACAGAAATTGCATCGGAATTAAATACAAAAGGCACAACGCCGACTTAAGTACAAGAAGACTAACTCTTCTTACTGACTATGTTTTGAACCATTCCTGTGACACTAGTTATGAATTACGATGCTTCACTTCAGGTTTACTGTATCCCTCTGACCTTCTTATTGACGATGAAACACAGAAATTGCATCGGAATTAATTTCAAAAGGCACAATGCCGAATTAAGTTCAAGAAGGTTGACTCTTCTTACTGTCTATTTCTGAACCACTCCTGTGACACTAGTTATAGACTCCGATGCTTCACTCCAGGTTTACTGTATCTCTTGGACCTCCTTATTGACGATGAAACACAGAAATTGCACCGGAATTAAATACAAAAGGCACAATGCCGACTTAAGTAAAAGAAGTCTGACTCTTCTTACTGTCTATGATTTGAACCATTCCTGTGACACTAGTTATAGATTCCGATGCTTAACTCCTGGTTTACTGTATCCCTTGGACATTCATATTGACGATGAAACACAGAAATTGCATCACAATTAAATAGAAAATGCACAATGATGACCTAAGTACAATAAGACTGACTATTCTTACTGACTATGTTTTGAACTATTCCTGTGACACTAGTTATAGATTCCGATGCTTCACTTCAGAATTACTGTATCGCTCTGACCTTCTTATTGACGATGAAACACAGAAATTGCATCGGAATTAAATACAAAAGGCACCATGCCGACTTAAGTACAAGAAGACTGACCCTCCTTACTGACTATGTTTTGAACCATTCCTGTGACACTAGTTATAAATTCCGATGCTTCACTTCAGGTTTACTGTATACCTTGGACCTTCATATTGACGATGAAACACAGATATTGCTTCGGAATTAATTACAAAAGGCACAATGCCGACTTAAGGACAAGAAGACTGACACTTCTTACTGTTTTTGTTTTGAACCATTCCTGTGACACTAGCTATAGATTCCGAAGCTTCATTTCAGGTTTACTGTATCCCTTGGACCTTCATATTGACGATGATACACAGAAATTGCATCGGATTTAAAAAGAAAGGGCACAATGTCGACGTAAGTACAAAAAGACTGACTCTTCTTACTGTCTATGTTTTGAACCATTCCTGTGACACTAGTAATAGCTTCTCATGCTTCACTCCAGGTTTACTATATCCCATGGACCTTCATATTGACGATGAAACACAGAAATTGCATCGGAAATAAATAGAAAAGGCTCAATGCCGACTTAAGTACAAGAAGACTGACTCTTCTTACTAACAATGTTTTGAACCATTACATTGACACTTGTTATAAATTCCGATGCTTCACTTCATGTTTACTGTATCCCTTGGACTTTCTTATTGACGATGAAACACAGAAATTGCATCGGAATTAAATAGAAAAGGCACAATGCCGACTTAAGTACAATAAGACTGACTCTTCTTTCTGTCTATGTTTTGAACCATTACTGTGACACTAGTTACAGATTTCGATGCTTCACTTCAGGTTTACTGTATTCCTTGGACCTTCTTATTGACGATGAAACACAGAAAATGCATCGGAATTAATTACAAAAGGCACAATGCCGACTTAAGTACATGAAGACCGACTCTTCCTAGTGACTATGTTTGAACCATTCCTGTGACACCCGTTATAAATTCCGATGCTTCACTTGAGGTTTACTGTATCCCTTGGACCTTGTTATTGACGATGAAACACAGAAATTGCATCGGAATTAAATACAAAAGGCACAGTGCCGAATCAAGTAAAAGAAGACTGACTCTTCTTACTGTCTATGTTTTGAACCATTTCTGTGACACTAGTTATAGATTCCGATGCTTCACTCCAGTTTTACTGCATCCCTTCGACCTTCTTATTGACGATGAAACACAGAAATTGCATCGGAATTAAATACAAAAGGCACAATGCCGACTTAAGGACAACAAGATTGACTCTTCTTACTGACTATGTTTTGAACCATTCCTGTGACACTAGCTATAGATTCCGATGCTTCACTTCAGGTTTACTGTATCCCTCTGACCTTCTTAATGACAATGAAACACAGTCATTGCATCGTAATTAATTCCAAAAGGCACATTGCCGACTTAAGTACAAGAAGACTGACTCTTCTTACCGTCCATGTTTTGAACCATACCATTGACACTAGTTATAGATTCCGATGCTTCACTCCAGGTTTACTGTATCCCTTAGAACTTCTTATTGACGATGAAACACACAAATTGCATCGGTATTAAATAGAAAAGGCACTATGCCAACTTAAGTACCAGAAGACTGACTCTTCTTACTGACTATGTTTTGAACGATTCCTGTGACACTAGTTATAGATCCCGATGCATCACTTCAGGTTTACTGTATCCCTTGGACCTTCTTATTGACTATGAAACACAAAAATTGCATCGGAATTAAATACAAAAGGCAAAATGCCGACTGAAGTGCACGATGACTGACTCTTCTTGCAGTCTATGATTTGAACCATTCCTGTGACACTAGTTACAGACTCCGATGCTTCACTCCAGGTTTACTGTATCCCTTGGTCCTTCTTATTGACGATTAAACACAGAAATTACATCGGAATTAAATAGAAAAGGCACAATGCCGACTTAAGTACAAGAAGACTGACTCTTCTTATTGACTATGTTTTGAACCATTCCTGTGACACTAGTTATAAATTCCGATGCTACACTTCAGGTTTACTGTATCCCGTGGACATTCTTATTGACGATGAAACACAGAAATTGCATCGGAATTAAATACAAAAGGCACAGTGCAGAATTAAGTTCAAGGAGACTGACTCTTCTTACTGTCTATGTTTTGAAATATTCCATTGACACTAGTTATAGATTTCGATGCTTCACTCCAGGTTTACTGTATCCCTTGGACCTTGTTATTGACGATGAAACACAGAAATTGCATCGGAATTAAATAGAAACGTACAATGCCGACTTATGTACAAGAAGACTGACTCTTCTTACTGACTATGTTTTGAACCATTCCTGTGACACTACTTATAGATTCCGATGCTTCACCTCAGGTTTACTGTATGCCTTGAACCTTCTTATTGACGATAAAACACAGCAATTGCATCGGAATTGAATACAAAAGGCAAAATGCCGACTTAAGTACACGAAGACTGACTCTTCTTACTGTCTATGTTTTGAACCATTCCTCTGACACTAGTTATAGATTCCGATGCTACACTCCAGGTTTACTGTATCCCTTGGACCTTCTTATTGACGTTGAAACACACAAATAGCATCGGAATTAAATAGAAAAGGCACTATGCCGACGTAAATACAGGAAGATTGACTCTTCTTACTGCCTATGTTTTGAACCATTCCTGTGACACTAGTTATAGTTTCCGATGCTTCACTCCAGGTTTACTGTATCCCTTGGACCTTCTTATTGACGATGAAACACAGAAATTGCATCGGAATTAAATAGAAAAGGCACAATGCCGTCTTAACTACAAGAAGACTCACTCTTCTTACTGACTATGTTTTGAACCATTCCTGTGACACTAGTTATAGATTCCGATGCTTCCCTTCAGGATTATTCTATCCCTCTGACCTTCTTATTGACGATGAAACACAGAAATTGCATCGGAATTAAATAGAAAAGGCACAATGCCAACTTAAGTACAAGAAGACTGACTCTTCTTACTGACTATGATTTGAACTATTCCTGTGAAACTAGTTATAGATTCCGATGCTTCACCTCAGGTTTACTGTATCCCTTGGACGTTCCTATTTACGACGAAACACAGAAATTGCATCGGAATTAAATACAAAAGACACAATGCCGACTTAAGTACAAGAAGACTGACTCTCCTTTCTGACTATGCTTTGAACCATTCCTGTGACACTAGTTATGAATTCCGATGCTTCACTTCAGGTTTAGTGTATCCCTCTGACCTTCTTATTGACGATGAAACACAGAAATTGCATCGGAAATAAATACAAAAGGCACAATGCCAACTTAAGTACAAGAAGACTGACTCTTCTTACTGTCTATGTTTTGAACCATACCATTGACACTAGTTATAGATTCCGATGCTTGACTCCAGGTTTACTGTATCCCTTGGACCTTCTTATTGACGATGAAACACAGAAATTGCATCGGAATTAAATAGATAAGGCACTATGCCGACTTAAGTACAAGAAGACTGACTCTTCTTACTGACTATGTTTTGAACGATTCCTGTGACACTAATTACAGATCCCGATGCTTCACTTCAGGTTTACTGTATCCCTTGGACCTTCTTATTGACTATGAAACACAGAAATTGCATCGGAATTAAATACAAAAGGCAAAATGCCGACTGAAGTACACGAAGGCTGACTCTTCTTACTGTCTATGATTTGAACCATTCCTGTGACACTAGTTACGGATTCCGATGTTTCCCTCCAGGTTTACTGTATCCCTTGGACCTTCTTATTGACGATTAAACACAAAAATTGCATCGGAATTAAATACAAAAGGCACAATGCCGACTTAAGTACAAGAAGACTAACTCTTCTTACTGACTATGCTTTGAACCATTCCTGTGACACTAGTTATGGATTCCGATGCTTCACTTCAGGTTTACTGTATCCCTCTGACCTTCTTATTGACGATGATACACAGAAATTGCATCGGAATTAAATACAGAAGGCACAATGCCGAATTAAGTTCAAGAAGACTGACTCTTCTTACTGTCTATTTTTTATCCAGTCCTTTGACACTAGTTATAGACTCCGATGCTTCACTCCACGTTTACTGTATCCCTTGGTCCTTCTTATTGACGATGAAACACAGAAATTGCATCGGAATTAAATACAAAAGGCACAGTGCAGAATTAAGTACAAGGAGACTGACTCTTCTTACTGTCTATGTTTTGAACCATCCTGTGACACTAGTTATAGTTTGCGATGCTTCACTCCAAGTTTACTGTATCCCTTGGACCTTCTTATTGATGATGAAACACAGAAACTGCATCGGAATTAAATACAATAGGCGAAAAGCAGAATTAAGTACAAGAAGACTGACTCTTCTTACTGTCTGTGTTTTGAACCATTCCTGTGACACTAGCTATAGATTACGATGCTTCACTTCAGGTTTCAGGTTTACTGTACCCCTCTGACCTTCTTATTGACGATGAAACACAGAAATTGCATCGGAATTAAATACAAAAGGCACCATGCCGACTTAAGTACAAGAAGACTGACCCTCCTTACTGACTATGTTTTGAACCATTCCTGTGACACTAGTTATAAATTCCGATGCTTCACTTCAGGTTTACTGTATACCTTGGACCTTCATATTGACGATGAAACACAGATATTGCTTCGGAATTAATTACAAAAGGCACAATGCCGACTTAAGGACAAGAAGACTGACACTTCTTACTGTTTTTGTTTTGAACCATTCCTGTGACACTAGCTATAGATTCCGAAGCTTCATTTCAGGTTTACTGTATCCCTTGGACCTTCATATTGACGATGATACACAGAAATTGCATCGGATTTAAAAAGAAAGGGCACAATGTCGACGTAAGTACAAAAAGACTGACTCTTCTTACTGTCTATGTTTTGAACCATTCCTGTGACACTAGTAATAGCTTCTCATGCTTCACTCCAGGTGTACTATATCCCATGGACCTTCTTATTGACGATGAAACACAGAAATTGCATCGGAAATAAATAGAAAAGGCTCAATGCCGACTTAAGTACAAGAAGACTGACTCTTCTTACTAACAATGTTTTGAACCATTACATTGACACTTGTTATAAATTCCGATGCTTCACTTCATGTTTACTGTATCCCTTGGACTTTCTTATTGACGATGAAACACAGAAATTGCATCGGAATTAAATAGGAAAGGCACAATGCCGACTTAAGTACAATAAGACTGACTCTTCTTTCTGTCTATGTTTTGAACCATTACTGTGACACTAGTTACAGATTTCGATGCTTCACTTCAGGTTTACTGTATTCCTTGGACCTTCTTATTGACGATGAAACACAGAAAATGCATCGGAATTAATTACAAAAGGCACAATGCCGACTTAAGTACATGAAGACCGACTCTTCCTAGTGACTATGTTTGAACCATTCCTGTGACACCCGTTATAAATTCCGATGCTTCACTTGAGGTTTACTGTATCCCTTGGACCTTGTTATTGACGATGAAACACAGAAATTGCATCGGAATTAAATACAAAAGGCACAGTGCCGAATCAAGTAAAAGAAGACTGACTCTTCTTACTGTCTATGTTTTGAACCATTTCTGTGACACTAGTCATAGATTCCGATGCTTCACTCCAGTTTTACTGCATCCCTTCGACCTTCTTATTGACGATGAAACACAGAAATTGCATCGGAATTAAATACAAAAGGCACAATGCCGACTTAAGGACAACAAGATTGACTCTTCTTACTGACTATGTTTTGAACCATTCCTGTGACACTAGCTATAAATTCCGATGCTTCACTTCAGGTTTACTGTATCCCTCTGACCTTCTTAATGACAATGAAACACAGTCATTGCATCGTAATTAATTCCAAAAGGCACATTGCCGACTTAAGTACAAGAAGACTGACTCTTCTTACCGTCCATGTTTTGAACCATACCATTGACACTAGTTATAGATTCCGATGCTTCACTCCAGGTTTACTGTATCCCTTAGAACTTCTTATTGACGATGAAACACACAAATTGCATCGGAATTAAATAGAAAAGGCACTATGCCAACTTAAGTACAAGAAGACTGACTCTTCTTACTGACTATGTTTTGAACGATTCCTGTGACACTAGTTATAGATCCCGATGCATCACTTCAGGTTTACTGTATCCCTTGGACCTTCTTATTGACTATGAAACACAAAAATTGCATCGGAATTAAATACAAAAGGCAAAATGCCGACTGAAGTGCACGATGACTGACTCTTCTTGCAGTCTATGATTTGAACCATTCCTGTGACACTAGTTACAGACTCCGATGCTTCACTCCAGGTTTACTGTATCCCTTGGTCCTTCTTATTGACGATTAAACACAGAAATTACATCGGAATTAAATAGAAAAGGCACAATGCCGACTTAAGTACAAGAAGACTGACTCTTCTTACTGACTAAGTTTTGAACCATTCCTGTGACACTAGTTATAAATTCCGATGCTACACTTCAGGTTTACTGTATCCCGTGGACATTCTTATTGACGATGAAACACAGAAATTGCATCGGAATTAAATACAAAAGGCACAGTGCAGAATTAAGTTCAAGGAGACTGACTCTTCTTACTGTCTATGTTTTGAAATATTCCATTGACACTAGTTATAGATTTCGATGCTTCACTCCAGGTTTACTGTATCCCTTGGACCTTGTTATTGACGATGAAACACAGAAATTGCATCGGAATTAAATAGAAACGTACAATGCCGACTTATGTACAAGAAGACTGACTCTTCTTACTGACTATGTTTTGAACCATTCCTGTGACACTACTTATAGATTCCGATGCTTCACCTCAGGTTTACTGTATGCCTTGAACCTTCTTATTGACGATAAAACACAGCAATTGCATCGGAATTGAATACAAAAGGCAAAATGCCGACTTAAGTACACGAAGACTGACTCTTCTTACTGTCTATGTTTTGAACCATTCCTCTGACACTAATTATAGATTCCGATGCTACACTCCAGGTTTACTGTATCCCTTGGACCTTCTTATTGACGTTGAAACACACAAATAGCATCGGAATTAAATAGAAAAGGCACTATGCCGACGTAAGTACAGGAAGACTGACTCTTCTTACTGCCTATGTTTTGAACCATTCCTGTGACACTAGTTATAGTTTCCGATGCTTCACTCCAGGTTTACTGTATCCCTTGGACCTTCTTATTGACGATGAAACACAGAAATTGCATCGGAATTAAATAGAAAAGGCACAATGCCGTCTTAACTACAAGAAGACTCACTCTTCTTACTGACTATGTTTTGAACCATTCCTGTGACACTAGTTATAGATTCCGATGCTTCCCTTCAGGATTATTGTATCCCTCTGACCTTCTTATTGACGATGAAACACAGAAATTGCATCGGAATTAAATAGAAAAGGCACAATGCCAACTTAAGTACAAGAAGACTGACTCTTCTTACTGACTATGATTTGAACTATTCCTGTGAAACTAGTTATAGATTCCGATGCTTCACCTCAGGTTTACTGTATCCCTTGGACGTTCCTATTTACGACGAAACACAGAAATTGCATCGGAATTAAATACAAAAGACACAATGCCGACTTAAGTACAAGAAGACTGACTCTCCTTTCTGACTATGCTTTGAACCATTCCTGTGACACTAGTTATGAATTCCGATGCTTCACTTCAGGTTTAGTGTATCCCTCTGACCTTCTTATTGACGATGAAACACAGAAATTGCATCGGAAATAAATACAAAAGGCACAATGCCAACTTAAGTACAAGAAGACTGACTCTTCTTACTGTCTATGTTTTGAACCATACCATTGACACTAGTTATAGATTCCGATGCTTGACTCCAGGTTTACTGTATCCCTTGGACCTTCTTATTGACGATGAAACACAGAAATTGCATCGGAATTAAATAGATAAGGCACTATGCCGACTTAAGTACAAGAAGACTGACTCTTCTTACTGACTATGTTTTGAACGATTCCTGTGACACTAATTACAGATCCCGATGCTTCACTTCAGGTTTACTGTATCCCTTGGACCTTCTTATTGACTATGAAACACAGAAATTGCATCGGAATTTAACACAAAAGGCAAAATGCCGACTGAAGTACACGAAGACTGACTCTTCTTACTGTCTATGATTTGAACCATTCCTGTGACACTAGTTACGGATTCCGATGTTTCCCTCCAGGTTTACTGTATCCCTCGGACCTTCTTATTGACGATTAAACACAAAAATTGCATCGGAATTAAATACAAAAGGCACAATGCCGACTTAAGTACAAGAAGACTAACTCTTCTTACTGACTATGCTTTGAACCATTCCTGTGACACTAGTTATGGATTCCGATGCTTCACTTCAGGTTTACTGTATCCCTCTGACCTTCTTATTGACGATGATACACAGAAATTGCATCGGAATTAAATACAGAAGGCACAATGCCGAATTAAGTTCAAGAAGACTGACTCTTCTTACTGTCTATTTTTTATCCAGTCCTTTGACACTAGTTATAGACTCCGATGCTTCACTCCACGTTTACTGTATCCCTTGGTCCTTCTTATTGACGATGAAACACAGAAATTGCATCGGAATTAAATACAAAAGGCACAGTGCAGAATTAAGTACAAGGAGACTGACTCTTCTTACTGTCTATGTTTTGAACCATCCTGTGACACTAGTTATAGTTTGCGATGCTTCACTCCAAGTTTACTGTATCCCTTGGACCTTCTTATTGATGATGAAACACAGAAACTGCATCGGAATTAAATACAATAGGCACAATGACGACCTAAGGAAAAGAAGACTGACTCTTCCTCCTGACTATGCTTTGAACCCTTCCTGTGACACTAGCTATAGATTCCGATGCTTCACTTCAGGTTTACTGTACCCCTCTGACCTCCTTATTGACGATGAAACACAGAAACTGCATCGGAATTAAATACAAAAGGCACAATGCCGACTTAAGTACAAGAAGACTGACTCTTCTTACTGTCTATGTTTTGAACCATTCCATTGACACTAGTTATAGATTCCGATGCTTCACTCCAGGTTTACTGTATCCCTTGGAACTTGTTATTGACGATGAAACACAGAAATTGCATCGGAATTAAATACATAAGGCACTATGCCGACTTAAGTACAAGAAGACTGACTCTTCTTACTGACTATGTTTTGAACGATTCCTGTGACACTAGTTACAGATCCCGATGCTTCACTTCAGGTTTACTGTATCCCTTGGACCTTCTTATTGACGATGAAACACAGAAATTGCATCGGAATTAAGTACAAAAGGCAAAATGCCAACTGAAGTACACGAAGACTTACTGTCTATGATTTGAACCATTCCGGTGACACTAGTTACAGATTCCGATGTTTCCCTCCAGGTTTACTGTATCCCTTGGACCTTCTTATTGACGATGAAACACACAAATTGCATCGGAATTAAATACAAAAGGTACAATGCCGACTTAAGTACAAGAAGACTAACTCTTCTTACTGCCTATGTTTTGAACTATTCCTGTGACACTAGTTATGGATTCCGATGCTTCACTTCAGGTTTACTGTACCCCTCTGACCTTCTTATTGACGATGAAACACAGAAACTGCATCGGAATTAAATACAAAAGGCACAATGCCGACTTAAGTACAAGAAGACTGACTCTTCTTACTGTCTATGTTTTGAACCATTCCATTGACACTAGTTATAGATTCCGATGCTTCACTCCAGGTTTACTGTATCCCTTGGAACTTGTTATTGACGATGAAACACAGAAATTGCATCGGAATTAAATACAAAAGGCAAAATGCCAACTGAAGTACACGAAGACTGACTCTTCTTACTGTCTATGATTTGAACCATTCCTGTGACACTAGTTACCGATTCCGATGTTTCCCTCCAAGTTTACTGTATCCCTTGGACCTTCTTTTTGACGATGAAACACAGAAATTGCATCGGAATTAAATACAAAATGTACAATGCCGACTTAAGTACAAGAAGACTAACTCTTCTTACTGTCTGTTTTTGAACCAGTCCTTTGACACTAGTTATAGACTCCGATGCTTCACTCCATGTTTACTGTATCCCTTGGTCCTTCTTATTGACGATGAAACACAGAAATTGCATCGGAATTAAATACAAAAGGCACAGTGCAGAATTAAGTACAAGGAGACTGACTCTTCTTACTGTCTATGTTTTGAACCATTCCTGTGACACTAGTTATAGATTCCGATGCTTCACTCCAAGTTTACTGTATCCCTTGGACCTTCTTATTGATGATGAAACACAGAAATTGATTCACAATTAAATACAAAAGGCACAATGACGACTTAAGGACAAGAAGACTGACTCTTCTTACTGACTATGTTTTGAACCATTCCTGTGACACTAGCTATAGATTCCGATGCTTCACTTCAAGTTTACTGTACCCCTCTGACCTTCTTATTGACGATGATACACAGAAACTGCTTCGAAATTAAATACAAAAGGCACAATGCCGACTTAAGTACAAGAAGACTGACTCTTCTTACTGTCTATGTTTTGAACCATTCCATTGACACTAGTTATAGATTCCGATGCTTCACTCCAGGTTTACTGTATCCCTTGGAACTTGTTATTGACGATGAAACACAGAAATTGCATCGGAATTAAATAGATAAGGCACTATGCCGACATAAGTACAAGAAGTCTGACTCTTCTTACTGACTATGTTTTGAACGATTCCTGTGACACTAGTTACAGATCCCGATGCTTCACTTCAGGTTTACTGTATCCCTTGGACCTTCTTATTGACGATGAAACACAGAAATTGCATCGGAATTAAATACAAAAGGCAAAATGCCAACTGAAGTACACGAAGACTGACTCTTCTTACTGTCTATGATTTGAACCATTCCTGTGACACTAGTTACAGATTCCGATGTTTCCCTCCAGGTTTACTGTATCCCTTGGTCCTTCTTATTGACGATTAAACACAGAAATTACATCGGAATTAAATAGAAAAGGCACAATGCCGACTTAAGTACAAGAAGACTGACTCTTCTTACTGACTATGTTTTGAACCATTCCTGTGACACTAGTTATAAATTCCGATGCTACACTTCAGGTTTACTGTATCCCGTGGACATTCTTATTGACGATGAAACACAGAAATTGCATCGGAATTAAATACAAAAGGCACAGTGCAGAATTAAGTTCAAGGAGACTGACTCTTCTTACTGTCTATGTTTTGAAATATTCCATTGACACTAGTTATAGATTTCGATGCTTCACTCCAGGTTTACTGTATCCCTTGGACCTTGTTATTGACGATGAAACACAGAAATTGCATCGGAATTAAATAGAAACGTACAATGCCGACTTATGTACAAGAAGACTGACTCTTCTTACTGACTATGTTTTGAACCATTCCTGTGACACTACTTATAGATTCCGATGCTTCACCTCAGGTTTACTGTATGCCTTGAACCTTCTTATTGACGATAAAACACAGAAATTGCATCGGAATTGAATACAAAAGGCAAAATGCCGACTTAAGTACACGAAGACTGACTCTTCTTACTGTCTATGTTTTGAACCATTCCTCTGACACTAGTTATAGATTCCGATGCTACACTCCAGGTTTACTGTATCCTTTGGACCTTCTTATTGACGTTGAAACACACAAATAGCATCGGAATTAAATAGAAAAGGCACTATGCCGACGTAAGTACAGGAAGACTGACTCTTCTTACTGCCTATGTTTTGAACCATTCCTGTGACACTAGTTATAGTTTCCGATAATTCACTCCAGGTTTACTGTATCCCTTGGACCTTCTTATTGACGATGAAACACAGAAATTGCATCGGAATTAAATAGAAAAGGCACAATGCCGTCTTAACTACAAGAAGACTCACTCTTCTTACTGACTATGTTTTGAACCATTCCTGTGACACTAGTTATAGATTCCGATGCTTCCCTTCAGAATTATTGTATCCCTCTGACCTTCTTATTGACGATGAAACACAGAAATTGCATCGGAATTAAATAGAAAAGGCACAATGCCAACTTAAGTACAAGAAGACTGACTCTTCTTAATGACTATGATTTGAACTATTCCTGTGAAACTAGTTATAGATTCCGATGCTTCACCTCAGGTTTACTGTATCCCTTGGACGTTCCTATTTACGACGAAACACAGAAATTGCATCGGAATTAAATACAAAAGACACAATGCCGACTTAAGTACAAGAAGACTGACTCTCCTTTCTGACTATGCTTTGAACCATTCCTGTGACACTAGTTATGAATTCCGATGCTTCACTTCAGGTTTAGTGTATCCCTCTGACCTTCTTATTGACGATGAAACACAGAAATTGCATCGGAAATATATACAAAAGGCACAATGCCTACTTAAGTACAAGAAGACTGACTCTTCTTACTGTCTATGTTTTGAACCATACCATTGACACTAGTTATAGATTCCGATGCTTGACTCCAGGTTTACTGTATCCCTTGGACCTTCTTATTGACGATGAAACACAGAAATTGCATCGGAATTAAATAGATAAGGCACTATGCCGACTTAAGTACAAGAAGACTGACTCTTCTTACTGACTATGTTTTGAACGATTCCTGTGACACTAATTACAGATCCCGATGCTTCACTTCAGGTTTACTGTATCCCTTGGACATTCGTATTGACTATGAAACACAGAAATTGCATCGGAATTAAATACAAAAGGCAAAATGCCGACTGAAGTACACGAAGACTGACTCTTCTTACTGTCTATGATTTGAACCATTCCTGTGACACTAGTTACGGATTCCGATGTTTCCCTCCAGGTTTACTGTATCCCTTGGACCTTCTTATTGACGATTAAACACAAAAATTGCATCGGAATTAAATACAAAAGGCACAATGCCGACTTAAGTACAAGAAGACTAACTCTTCTTACTGACTATGCTTTGAACCATTCCTGTGACACTAGTTATGGATTCCGATGCTTCACTTCAGGTTTACTGTATCCCTCTGACCTTCTTATTGACGATGATACACAGAAATTGCATCGGAATTAAATACAGAAGGCACAATGCCGAATTAAGTTCAAGAAGACTGACTCTTCTTACTGTCTATTTTTTATCCAGTCCTTTGACACTAGTTATAGACTCCGATGCTTCACTCCACGTTTACTGTATCCCTTGGTCCTTCTTATTGACGATGAAACACAGAAATTGCATCGGAATTAAATACAAAAGGCACAGTGCAGAATTAAGTACAAGGAGACTGACTCTTCTTACTGTCTATGTTTTGAACCATCCTGTGACACTAGTTATAGTTTGCGATGCTTCACTCCAAGTTTACTGTATCCCTTGGACCTTCTTATTGATGATGAAACACAGAAACTGCATCGGAATTAAATACAATAGGCACAATGACGACTTAAGTACAAGAAGACTGACTCTTCTTACTGACTATGTTTTGAACGATTCCTGTGACACTAGTTACAGATCCCGATGCTTCACTTCAGGTTTACTGTATCCCTTGGAACTTGTTATTGACGATGAAACACAGAAATTGCATCGGAATTAAATACATAAGGCACTATGCCGACTTAAGTACAAGAAGACTGACTCTTCTTACTGACTATGTTTTGAACGATTCCTGTGACACTAGTTACAGATCCCGATGCTTCACTTCAGGTTTACTGTATCCCTTGGACCTTCTTATTGACGATGAAACACAGAAATTGCATCGGAATTAAGTACAAAAGGCAAAATGCCAACTGAAGTACACGAAGACTTACTGTCAATGATTTGAACCATTCCTGTGACACTAGTTACAGATTCCGATGTTTCCCTCCAGGTTTACTGTATCCCTTGGACCTTCTTATTGACGATGAAACACAGAAATTGCATCGGAATTAAATACAAAAGGTACAATGCCGACTTAAGTACAAGAAGACTAACTCTTCTTACTGCCTATGTTTTGAACTATTCCTGTGACACTAGTTATGGATTCCGATGCTTCACTTCAGGTTTACTGTACCCCTCTGACCTTCTTATTGACGATGAAACACAGAAACTGCATCGGAATTAAATACAAAAGGCACAATGCCGACTTAAGTACAAGAAGACTGACTCTTCTTACTGTCTATGTTTTGAACCATTCCATTGACACTAGTTATAGATTCCGATGCTTCACTCCAGGTTTACTGTATCCCTTGGAACTTGTTACTAACGATGAAACACAGAAATTGCAACGGAATTAAATACAAAAGGCAAAATGCCAACTGAAGTACACGAAGACTGACTCTTCTTACTGTCTATGATTTGAACCATTCCTGTGACACTAGTTACCGATTCCGATGTTTCCCTCCAGGTTTACTGTATCCCTTGGACCTTCTTTTTGACGATGAAACACAGAAATTGCATCGGAATTAAATACAAAATGTACAATGCCGACTTAAGTACAAGAAGACTAACTCTTCTTACTGTCTGTTTTTGAACCAGTCCTTTGACACTAGTTATAGACTCCGATGCTTCACTCCATGTTTACTGTATCCCTTGGTCCTTCTTATTGACGATGAAACACAGAAATTGCATCGGAATTAAATACAAAAGGCACAGTGCAGAATTAAGTACAAGGAGACTGACTCTTCTTACTGTCTATGCTTTGAACCATTCCTGTGACACTAGTTATAGATTCCGATGCTTCACTCCAAGTTTACTGTATCCCTTGGACCTTCTTATTGATGATGAAACACAGAAATTGATTCATAATTAAATACAAAAGGCACAATGACGACTTAAGGACAAGAAGACTGACTCTTCTTACAGACTATGTTTTGAACCATTCCTGTGACACTAGCTATAGATTCCGATGCTTCACTTCAAGTTTACTGTACCCCTCTGGCCTTCTTATTGACGATGAAACACAGAAACTGCTTCGGAATTAAATACAAAAGGCACAATGCCGACTTAAGTACAAGAAGACTGACTCTTCTTACTGTCTATGTTTTGAACCATTCCATTGACACTAGTTATAGATTCCGATGCTTCACTCCAGGTTTACTGTATCCCTTGGAACTTGTTATTGACGATGAAACACAGAAATTGCATCGGAATTAAATAGATAAGGCACTATGCCGACATAAGTACAAGAAGACTGACTCTTCTTACTGACTATGTTTGAACGATTCCTGTGACACTTGTTACAGATCCCGATGCTTCACTTCAGGTTTACTGTATCCCTTGGACCGTCTTACTGACGATGATACACAGAAATTGCATCGGAATTAAATACAAAAGGCAAAATGCCAACTGAAGTACACGAAGACTGACTCTTCTTACTGTCTATGATTTGAACCATTCCTGTGACACTAGTTACAGATTCCGATGTTTCCCTCCAGGTTTACTGTATCCCTTGGACCGTCTTATTGACGATGAAACACAGAAATTGCATCGGAATTAAATACAAAAGGAACTATGCCGACTTAAGTACCAGAAGACTAACTCTTCTTACTGACTATGTTTTGAACCATTCCTGTGACACTAGTTATGGATTCCGATGCTTCACTTCAGGTTTACTGTATCCCTCTGACCTTCTTATTGACGATGAAACACAGAAATTGCATTGTAAATAAATACAGAATGCACAATGCCGAATTAAGTTCAAGAAGACTGACTCTTCTTACTGTCTATTTTTGAACCAGTCCTTTGACACTAGTTATAGACTCCGATGCTTCACTCCACGTTTACTGTATCCCTTGGTCCTTCTTATTGACGATGAAACACAGAAATTGCATCGGAATTAAATACAAAAGGCACAGTGCAGAATTAAGTACAAGGAGACTGACTCTTGTTACTGTCTATGATTTGAACCATTCCTGTGACACTAGTTATAGATTCCGATGCTTCACTCCTGGTTTACTGTATCCCTCGGACATAAATATTGACGATGAAACACAGAAATTGCATCACAATAAAATAGAAAATGCACAATGATGACTTAAGTACAATAAGACTGACTATTCTTACTGACTATGTTTTGAACCATTCCTGTGACACTAGCTATAGATTACGATGCTTCACTTCAGGTTTCAGGTTTACTGTACCCCTCTGACCTTCTTATTGACGATGAAACACAGAAATTGCATCGGAATTAAATACAAAAGGCACCATGCCGACTTAAGTACAAGAAGACTGACTCTTCTTACTGACTATGTTTTGACCTATTCCTGTGACACTAGTTATGGATTCCGATGCTTCACTTCAGGTTTACTGTACCCCTCTGACCTTCTTATTGACGATGAAACACAGAAACTGCATCGGAATTAAATACAAAAGGCACAATGCCGACTTAAGTACAAGAAGACTGACTCTTCTTACTGTCTATGTTTTGAACCATTCCTCTGACACTAGTTATAGATTCCGATGCTACACTCCAGGTTTACTGTATCCCTTGGACCTTCTTATTGACGTTGAAACACACAAATAGCATCGGAATTAAATAGAAAAGGCACTATGCCGACGTAAGTACAGGAAGACTGACTCTTCTTACTGTCTATGTTTTGAACCATTCCTGTGACACTAGTTATAGTTTCCGATGCTTCACTCCAGGTTTACTGTATCCCTTGGACCTTCTTATTGACGATGAAACACATAAATTGCATCGGAATTAAATAGAAAAGGCACAAAGCCGTATTAACTACAAGAAGACTCACTCTTCTTACTGACTATGATTTGAACCATTCCTGTGACACTAGTTATAGATTCCGATGCTTCCCTTCAGGATTATTGTATCCCTCTGACCTTCTTATTGACGATGAAACACAGAAATTGCATCGGAATTAAATAGGAAAGCACAATGCCAACTTAAGTACAAGAAGACTGACTCTTCTTACTGACTATGATTTGAACTATTCCTGTGAAACTAGTTATAGATTCCGATGCTTCACCTCAGGTTTACTGTATCCCTTGGACGTTCCTATTTACGACGAAACACAGAAATTGCATCGGAATTAAATTCAAAAGACACAATGCCGACTTAAGTACAAGAAGACTGACTCTCCTTTCTGACTATGCTTTGAACCATTCCTGTGACACTAGTTATGAATTCCGATGCTTCACTTCAGGTTTAGTGTATCCCTCTGACCTTCTTATTGACGATGAAACACAGAAATTGCATCGGAAAAAAATACAAAAGGCACAATGCCGACTTAAGTACAAGAAGACTGACTCTTCTTACTGTCTATGTTTTGAACCATACCATTGACACTAGTTATAGATTCCGATGCTTGACTCCAGGTTTACTGTATCCCTTGGACCTTCTTATTGACGATGAAACACAGAAATTGCATCGGAATTAAATAGATAAGGCACTATGCCGACTTAAGTACAAGAAGACTGACTCTTCTTACTGACTATGTTTTGAACGATTCCTGTGACACTAGTTACAGATCCCGATGCTTCACTTCAGGTTTACTGTATCCCTTGGACCTTCTTATTGACTATGAAACACAGAAATTGCATCGGAAGTAAATACAAAAGGCAAAACGCCGACTGAAGTACACGAAGACTGACTCTTCTTACTGTCTATGATTTGAACCATTCCTGTGACACTAGTTACGGATTCCGATGTTTCCCTCCAGGTTTACTGTATCCCTTGGACCTTCTTATTGACGATTAAACACAAAAATTGCATCTGAATTAAATACAAAAGGCACAATGCCGACTTAAGTACAAGAAGACTAACTCTTCTTACTGACTATGCTTTGAACCATTCCTGTGACACTAGTTATGGATTCCGATGCTTCACTTCATGTTTACTGTATCCCTCTGACCTTCTTATTGACGATGATACACAGAAATTGCATCGGAATTAAATACAGAAGGCACAATGCCGAATTAAGTTCAAGAAGACTGACTCTTCTTACTGTCTATTTTTTATCCAGTTCTTTGACACTAGTTATAGACTCCGATGCTTCACTCCACGTTTACTGTATCCCTTGGTCCTTCTTATTGACGATGAAACACAGAAATTGCATCGGAATTAAATACAAAAGGCACAATGCCGTCTTAAGGACAAGAGGACTGACTCTTCTTACTGACTTAGCTTTGAACCATTCCTGTGACACTAGTTATAGATTCCGATGCGTCACTCCAGGTTTACTGTATCCCTTGGACCTTCTTATTGATGATGAAACACAGAAATTGCATCGGAATTAAATACAAAAGGTACAATGCCGACTTAAGTACAAGAAGACTAACTCTTCTTACTGACTATGTTTTGAACTATTCCTGTGACACTAGTTATGGATTCCGATGCTTCACTTCAGGTTTACTGTACCCCTCTGACCTTCTTATTGACGATGAAACACAGAAACTGCATCGGAATTAAATACAAAAGGCACAATGCCGACTTAAGTACAAGAAGACTGACTCTTCTTACTGTCTATGTTTTGAACCATTCCATTGACACTAGTTATAGATTCCGATGCTTCACTCCAGGTTTACTGTATCCCTTGGAACTTGTTATTGACGATGAAACACAGAAATTGCATCGGAATTAAATACATAAGGCACTATGCCGACTTAAGTACAAGAAGACTGACTCTTCTTACTGACTATGTTTTGAACGATTCCTGTGACACTAGTTACAGATCCCGATGCTTCACTTCAGGTTTACTGTATCCCTTGGACCTTCTTATTGACGATGAAACACAGAAATTGCATCGGAATTAAATACAAAAGGCAAAATGCCAACTGAAGTACACGAAGACTGACTCTTCTTACTGTCTATGATTTGAACCATTCCTGTGACCCTAGTTACCGATTCCGATGTTTCCCTCCAGGTTTACTGTATCCCTTGGACCTTCGTTTTGACGATGAAACACAGAAATTGCATCGGAATTAAATAAAAAATGTACAATGCCGACTTAAGTACAAGAAGACTAACTCTTCTTACTGTCTGTTTTTGAACCAGTCCTTTGACACTACTTATAGACTCCGATGCTTCACTCCACGTTTACTGTATCCCTTGGTCCTTCTTATTGACGATGAAACACAGAAATTGCATCGGAATTAAATACAAAAGGCACAGTGCAGAATTAAGTACAAGGAGACTGACTCTTCTTACTGTCTATGTTTTGAACCATTCCTGTGACACTAGTTATAGATTCCGATGCTTCACTCCAAGTTTACTGTATCCCTTGGACCTTCTTATTGATGATGAAACACAGAAATTGATTCATAATAAAATACAAAAGGCACAATGACGACTTAAGGACAAGAAGACTGACTCTTCTTACTGACTGTGTTTTGAACCATTCCTGTGACACTAGCTATAGATTCCGATGCTTCACTTCAAGTTTACTGTACCCCTCTGACCTTCTTATTGACGATGAAACACAGAAACTGCTTCGGAATTAAATACAAAAGGCACAATGCCGACTTAAGTACAAGAAGACTGACTCTTCTTACTGTCTATGTTTTGAACCATTCCATTGACACTAGTTATAGATTCCGATGCTTCACTCCAGGTTTACTGTATCCCTTGGAACTTGTTATTGACGATGAAACACAGAAATTGCATCGGAATTAAATAGATAAGGCACTATGCCGACATAAGTACAAGAAGACTGACTCTTCTTACTGACTATGATTTGAACGATTCCTGTGACACTAGTTACAGATCCCGATGCTTCACTTCAGGTTTACTGTATCCCTTGGACCTTCTTATTGACGATGAAACACAGAAATTGCATCGGAATTAAATACAAAAGGCAAAATGCCAACTGAAGTACACGAAGACTGACTCTTCTTACTGTCTATGATTTGAACCATTCCTGTGACACTAGTTACAGATTCCGATGTTTCCCTCCAGGTTTACTGTATCCCTTGGACCTTCTTATTGACGATGAAACACAGAAATTGCATCGGAATTAAATACAAAAGGAACAATGCCGACTTAAGTACAAGAAGACTAACTCTTCTTACTGACTATGTTTTGAACCATTCCTGTGACACTAGTTATGGATTCCGATGCTTCACTTCAGGTTTACTGTATCCCTCTGACCTTCTTATTGACGATGAAACACAGAAATTGCATCGGAATTAAATAGATAAGGCACTATGCCGACTTAAGTACAAGAAGACTGACTCTTCTTACTGACTATGTTTTGAACGATTCCTGTGACACTAGTTACAGATCCCGATGCTTCACTTCAGGTTTACTGTATCCCTTGGACCTTCTTATTGACTATGAAACACAGAAATTGCATCGGAAGTAAATACAAAAGGCAAAACGCCGACTGAAGTACACGAAGACTGACTCTTCTTACTGTCTATGATTTGAACCATTCCTGTGACACTAGTTACGGATTCCGATGTTTCCCTCCAGGTTTACTGTATCCCTTGGACCTTCTTATTGACGATTAAACACAAAAATTGCATCTGAATTAAATACAAAAGGCACAATGCCGACTTAAGTACAAGAAGACTAACTCTTCTTACTGACTATGCTTTGAACCATTCCTGTGACACTAGTTATGGATTCCGATGCTTCACTTCATGTTTACTGTATCCCTCTGACCTTCTTATTGACGATGATACACAGAAATTGCATCGGAATTAAATACAGAAGGCACAATGCCGAATTAAGTTCAAGAAGACTGACTCTTCTTACTGTCTATTTTTTATCCAGTTCTTTGACACTAGTTATAGACTCCGATGCTTCACTCCACGTTTACTGTATCCCTTGGTCCTTCTTATTGACGATGAAACACAGAAATTGCATCGGAATTAAATACAAAAGGCACAATGCCGTCTTAAGGACAAGAGGACTGACTCTTCTTACTGACTTAGTTTTGAACCATTCCTGTGACACTAGTTATAGATTCCGATGCGTCACTCCAGGTTTACTGTATCCCTTGGACCTTCTTATTGATGATGAAACACAGAAATTGCATCGGAATTAAATACAAAAGGTACAATGCCGACTTAAGTACAAGAAGACTAACTCTTCTTACTGACTATGTTTTGAACTATTCCTGTGACACTAGTTATGGATTCCGATGCTTCACTTCAGGTTTACTGTACCCCTCTGACCTTCTTATTGACGATGAAACACAGAAACTGCATCGGAATTAAATACAAAAGGCACAATGCCGACTTAAGTACAAGAAGACTGACTCTTCTTACTGTCTATGTTTTGAACCATTCCATTGACACTAGTTATAGATTCCGATGCTTCACTCCAGGTTTACTGTATCCCTTGGAACTTGTTATTGACGATGAAACACAGAAATTGCATCGGAATTAAATACATAAGGCACTATGCCGACTTAAGTACAAGAAGACTGACTCTTCTTACTGACTATGATTTGAACGATTCCTGTGACACTAGTTACAGATCCCGATGCTTCACTTCAGGTTTACTGTATCCCTTGGACCTTCTTATTGACGATGAAACACAGAAATTGCATCGGAATTAAATACAAAAGGCAAAATGCCAACTGAAGTACACGAAGACTGACTCTTCTTACTGTCTATGATCTGAACCATTCCTGTGACCCTAGTTACCGATTCCGATGTTTCCCTCCAGGTTTACTGTATCCCTTGGACCTTCGTTTTGACGATGAAACACAGAAATTGCATCGGAATTAAATAAAAAATGTACAATGCCGACTTAAGTACAAGAAGACTAACTCTTCTTACTGTCTGTTTTTGAACCAGTCCTTTGACACTAGTTATAGACTCCGATGCTTCACTCCACGTTTACTGTATCCCTTGGTCCTTCTTATTGACGATGAAACACAGAAATTGCATCGGAATTAAATACAAAAGGCACAGTGCAGAATTAAGTACAAGGAGACTGACTCTTCTTACTGTCTATGTTTTGAACCATTCCTGTGACACTAGTTATAGATTCCGATGCTTCACTCCAAGTTTACTGTATCCCTTGGACCTTCTTATTGATGATGAAACACAGAAATTGATTCATAATATAATACAAAAGGCACAATGACGACTTAAGGACAAGAAGACTGACTCTTCTTACTGACTGTGTTTTGAACCATTCCTGTGACACTAGCTATAGATTCCGATGCTTCACTTCAAGTTTACTGTACCCCTCTGACCTTCTTATTGACGATGAAACACAGAAACTGCTTCGGAATTAAATACAAAAGGCACAATGCCGACTTAAGTACAAGAAGACTAACTCTTCTTACTGACTATGTTTTGAACCATTCCTGTGACACTAGTTATGGATTCCGATGCTTCACTTCAGGTTTACTGTATCCCTCTGACCTTCTTATTGACGATGAAACACAGAAATTGCATCGGAATTAAATACAAAAGGCACAGTGCAGAATTAAGTACAAGGAGACTGACTCTTCTTACTGTCTATGATTTGAACCATTCCTGTGACACTAGTTATAGATTCCGATGCTTAACTCCTGGTTTACTGTATCCCTTGGACATAAATATTGACGATGAAACACAGAAATTGCATCACAATTAAATAGAACATGCACAATGATGACTTAAGTACAATAAGACTGACTATTCTTACTGACTATGTTTTGAACCATTCCTGTGACACTAGCTATAGATTACGATGCTTCACTTCAGGTTTCGGGTTTACTGTACCCCTCTGACCTTCTTATTGACGATGAAACACAGAAGTTGCATCGGAATTAAATACAAAAGGCACCATGCCGACTTAAGTACAAGAAGACTGACTCTCCTTACTGACTATGATTTGAACCATTCCTGTGACACTAGTTATAAATTCCGATGCTTCACTTCAAGTTTACTGTATACCTTGGACCTTCTTATTGACCATGAAACACAGAAATTGCATCGGAATTAAATACAAATGGCACAAAGCAGAATTAAGTACAAAAAGACTGACTCTTCTTACTGTCTATGTTTTGAACCATTCCTGTGACACTAGTTATAGATTCCGATGCTTCACTCCAGGTTTACTGTATCCCTTGGACCTTCTTACTGAGGATGAAACACAGAAATTGCTTCGGAATTAATTACAAAAGGCACAATGCCGACTTAAGGACAAGAAGACTGACACTTCTTACTGTCTATGTTTTGAACCATTCCTATGACACTAGCTATAGATTCCGAAGCTTCACTTCAGGTTTACTGTACCCCTCTGACCTTCGTATTGACGATGAAACACAGAAACTGCATCGGATTTAAATACAAAAGGCACAATGCCGACTTAAGGACAAGAAGACTGACTCTTCTTACTGTCTATTTTTTGAACCATACCATTGAGACTAGTTATAGATTCCGATGCTTCACTCCAGGTTTACTGTATCACTTGGACCTTCTTATTGACGATGAAACACAGAAATTGCATCGGAATTAAATAGAAAAGGCACTATGCCGACTTAAGTACAAGAAGTCTGACTCTTCTTACTGACTATGTTTTGAACGATTCCTGTGACACTAGTTATAGATCCCGATGCTTCACCACAGGTTTACTGTTTGCCTTGGACATTTTCATTGACGATGAAACACAAAAATTGCATCGGAACTAAATACAAAAGGAAAAATGCCGACTGAAGTACACGAAGACTGACTCTTCTTACTGTCTATGATTTGAACCATTCCTGTGACACTAGTTACAGATTCCAATGCTTGACTCGAGGTTTACTGTATCCCTTGGACCTTCTTATTGACGATGAAACACAGAAATTGCATCGGAATTAAATACAAAAGGCACAACGCCGACTTAAGTACAAGAAGACTAACTCTTCTTACTGACTATGTTTTGAACCAGTCCTTTGACACTAGTTATAGACTCCGATGCTTCACTCGACGTTTACTGTATCCCTTGGTCCTTCTTATTGACGATGAAACACAGAAATTGCATCGGAATTAAATACAAAAGGCACAGTGCAGAATTAAGTACAAGGATACTGACTCTTCTTACTGTCTATGTTTTGAACCATTCCTGTGACACTAGTTATAGATTCCGATGCTTCACTCCAAGTTTACTGTATCCCTTGGACCTTCTTATTGATGATGAAACACAGAAATTGCATAATAATTAAATACAAAAGGCACAATGACGACTTAAGGACAAGAAGACTGACTCTTCTTACTGACTATGTTTTGAACCATTCCTGTGACACTAGCTATAGATTCCGATGCTTCACTTCAGGTTTACTGTACCCCTCTGACCTTCTTATTGACGATGAAATACAGAAACTGCTTCGGAATTAAATACAAAAGGCACAAAGCCGACTTAAGTACAAGAAGACTGACTCTTCTTACTGTCTATGTTTTGAACCATTCCATTGACACTAGTTATAGATTCCGATGCTTCACTCCAGGTTTACTGTATCCCTTGGAACTTGTTATTGACGATGAAACACAGAAATTGCATCGGAATTAAATAGATAAGGCACTATGCCGACTTAAGTATAAGAAGACTGACTCTTCTTACTGACTATGTTTTGAACGATTCCTGTGACACTAGTTACAGATCCCGATGCTTCACTTCAGGTTTACTGTATCCCTTGGACCTTCTTATTGACGATGAAACACAGAAATTGCATCGGAATTAAATACAAAAGGCAAAATGCCAACTGAAGTACACGAAGACTGACTCTTCTTACTGTCTATGATTTGAACCATTCCTGTGACACTAGTTACAGATTCCGATGTTTCCCTCCAGGTTTACTGTATCCCTTGGACCTTCTTATTGACGATGAAACACAGAAATTGCATCGGAATTAAATACAAAAGGTACAATGCCGACTTAAGTACAAGAAGACTAACTCTTCTTACTGACTATGTTTTGAACCATTCGTGTGACACTAGTTACGGATTCCGATGCTTCACTTCAGGCTTACTGTATCCCTCTGACCTTCTTATTGACGATGAAACACAGAAACTGCATCGGAATTAAATACAAAAGGCACAATGCCGACTTAAGTACAAGAAGACTGACTCTTCTTACTGTCTATGTTTTGAACCATTCCATTGACACTAGTTATAGATTCCGATGCTTCACTCCAGGTTTACTGTATCCCTTGGAACTTGTTATTGACGATGAAACACAGAAATTGCATCGGAATTAAATACATAAGGCACTATGCCGACTTAAGTACAAGAAGACTAACTCTTCTTACTGACTATGTTTTGAACCATTCCTGTGACACTAGTTATGGATTCCGATGCTTCACTTCAGGTTTACTGTATCCCTCTGACCTTCTTATTGACGATGAAACACAGAAATTGCATCGGAATTAAATTCTAAACTCACATTGCAGAATTAAGTACAAGGAGACTGACTCTTCTTACTGACTATGTTTTGAACAATTCCTGTGACACTAGTTACAGATCCCGATGCTTCACTTCAGGTTTACTGTATCCCTTGGTCCTTCTTATTGACGATGAAACACAGAAATTGCATCGGAATTAAATGCAAAAGGCAAAATGCCAACTGAAGTACACGAAGACTGACTCTTCTTACTGTCTATGATTTGAACCATTCCTGTGACACTGGTTACAGATTCCGATGTTTCCCTCCAGGTTTACTGTATCCCTTGGACCTTCTTATTGACGATGAAACACAGAAATTGCATCGGAATTAAATACGAAAGGTACAATGCGGACTTAAGTACAAGAAGACTAACTCTTCTTACTGACTATGTTTTGAACCATTCCTGTGACACTAGTTATGGATTCCGATGCTTCACTTCAGGTTTACTGTATCCCTCTGACCTTCTTATTGACGATGAAACACAGAAATTGCATTGGAATTAAATACAGAATGCACAATGCCGAATTAAGTTGAAGAAGACTGACTCTTCTTACTGTCTATTTTTGAACCAGTCCTTTGACACTAGTTATAGACTCCGATGCTTCACTCCACGTTTACTGTATCCTTTGGTCCTTCTTATTGACGATGAAACACAGAAATTGCATCGGAATTAAATACAAAAGGCACAGTGCAGATTTAAGTACAAGGAGACTGACTCTTCTTACTGTCTACGTTTTGAACCATTCCTGTGACACTAGTTATAGATTCCGATGCTTCACTCCAAGTTTACTGTATCCCTTGGACCTTCTTATTGATGATGAAACACAGAAATGCATCATAATTAAATACAAAAGGCACAATGACGACTTAAGGACAAGAAGACTGACTCTTCTTACTGACTATGTTTTGAACCATTCCTGTGACACTAGCTATAGATTCCGATGCTTCACTTCAGGTTTACTGTACCCCTCTGACCTTCTTATTGACGATGAAACACAGAAACTGCTTCGGAATTAAATACAAAAGGCACAATGCCGACTTAAGTACAAGGAGACTGACTCTTCTTACTGTCTATGTTTTGAACCATTCCATTGACACTAGTTGTAGATTCCGAAGCTTCACTCCAGGTTTACTGTATCCCTTGGAACTTGTTATTGACGATGAAACACAGAAATTGCATAGGAATTAAATAGATAAGGCACTATGCCGACTTAAGTATAAGAAGACTGACTCTTCTTACTGACTATGTTTTGAAAGATTCCTGTGACACTAGTTACAGATCCCGATGCTTCACTTCAGGTTTACTGTATCCCTTGGACCTTCTTATTGACGATGAAACACAGAAATTGCATCGGAATTAAATACAAAATGCAAAATGCCAACTGAAGTACACGAAGACTGACTCTTCTTACTGTCTATGATTTGAACCATTCCTGTGACACTAGTTACAGATTCCGATGTTTCCCTCCAGGTTTACTGTATCCCTTGGACCTTCTTATTGACGATGAAACACAGAAATTGCATCGGAATTAAATACAAAAGGTACAATGCCGACTTAAGTACAAGAAGACTAACTCTTCTTACTGACTATGTTTTGAACCATTCCTGTGACACTAGTTATGGATTCCGATGCTTCACTTCAGGTTTACTGTATCCCTCTGACCTTCTTATTGACGATGAAACACAGAAATTGCATTGGAATTAAATACAGAATGCACAATGCCGAATTAAGTTCAAGAAGACTGACTCTTCTTACTGTCTATTTTTGAACCAGTCCTTTGACACTAGTTATAGACTCCGATGCTTCACTCCACGTTTACTGTATCCCTTGGTCCTTCTTATTGACGATGAAACACAGAAATTGCATCGGAATTAAATACAAAAGGCACAGTGCAGAATTAAGTACAAGGAGACTGACTCTTCTTACTGCCTATTTTTGAACCATTCCTGTGACACTAGTTATAGATTCCGATGCTTCACTCCAGGTTTACTGTATCCCTTGGACCTTCTTACTGAGGATGAAACACAGAAATTGCTTCCGAATTAAATTCAAAAGGCACAGTGCAGAATGAAGTAAAAGAAGTCTGACTCTTCTTACTGTCTATGATTTGAACCATTCCTGTGACACTAGTTATAGATTCCGATGCTTCACTCCAGGTTTACTGTATCCCTTGGACCTTCTTACTGAGGATGAGACACAGAAATTGCTTCGGAATTAATTACAAAAGACACAATGCCGACTTAAGGACAAGAAGACTGACACTTCTTACTGTCTATGTTTTGAACCATTCCTGTGACACTAGCTATAGATTCCGATGCTTCACTTCAGGTTTACTGTACCCCTCTGACCTTCTTATTGACGATGAAACACAGAAACGGCATCGGATTTAAATACAAAAGGCACAATGCCGACTTAAGGACAAGAAGACTGACTCTTCTTACTGTCTATTTTTTGAACCATACCATTGAGACTAGTTACAGATTCCGATGCTTCACTCCAGGTTTACTGTATCACTTGGACCTTCTTATTGACGATGAAACACAGAAATTGCATCGGAATTAAATAGAAAAGGCACTATGCCGACTTTAGTACAAGAAGTCTGACTCTTCTTACTGACTATGTTTTGAACGATTCCTGTGACACTAGTTATAGATCCCGATGCTTCACTACAAGTTTACTGTTTGCCTTGGACATTTTCATTGACGATGAAACACAAAAATTGCATCGGAACTAAATACAAAAGGAAAAATGCCGACTGAAGTACACGAAGACTGACTCTTCTTACTGTCTATGATTTGAACCATTCCTGTGACACTAGTTACAGATTCCGATGCTTGACTCCAGGTTTACTGTATCCCTTGGACCTTCTTATTGACGATGAAACACAGAAATTGCATTGGAATTAAATACAGAATGCACAATGCCGAATTAAGTTCAAGAAGACTGACTCTTCTTACTGTCTATTTTTGAACCAGTCCTTTGACACTAGTTATAGACTCCGATGCTTCACTCCACGTTTACTGTATCCCTTGGTCCTTCTTATTGACGATGAAACACAGAAATTGCATCGGAATTAAATACAAAAGGCACAGTGGAGAATTAAGTACAAGGAGACTGACTCTTCTTACTGTCTATGTTTTGAACCATTCCTGTGACACTAGTTATAGATTCCGATGCTTCACTCCAGGTTTACTGTATTCCTTGGACCTTCTTACTGAGGATGAAACACAGAAATTGCTTCGGAATTAAATTCAAAAGGCACAGTGCAGAATTAAGTAAAAGAAGTCTGACTCTTCTTACTGTCTATGATTTGAACCATTCCTGTGACACTAGTTATAGATTCTGATGCTTAACTCCTGGTTTACTGTATCCCTTGGACATAAATATTGACGATGAAACACAGAAATTGCATCACAATGAAATAGAAAATGCACAATGATGACTTAAGTACAATAAGACTGACTATTCTTACTGACTATGTTTTGAACCATTCCTGTGACACTAGTTATAAATTCCGATGCTTCACTTCAAGTTTACTGTATACCTTGGACCTTCTTATTGACGATGAAACACAGAAATTGCATCGGAATTAAATACAAATGGCACAAAGCAGAATTAAGTACAAGAAGACTGACTCTTCTTACTGTCTATGTTTTGAACCATTCCTGTGACACTAGTTATAGATTCCGATGCTTCATTCCAGGTTTACTGTATCCCTTGGACCTTCTTACTGAGGATGAGACACAGAAATTGCTTCGGAATTAATTACAAAAGGCACAATGCCGACTTAAGGACAAGAAGACTGACACTTCTTACTGTCTATGTTTTGCACCATTCCTGTGACACTAGCTATAGATTCCGATGCTTCACTTCAGGTTTACTGTACCCCTCTGACCTTCTTATTGACGATGAAACACAGAAACTGCATCGGTTTAAATATGAAAGGCACAATGCCGACTTAAGGACAAGAAGACTGACTCTTCTTACTGTCTATTTTTTGAACCATACCATTGAGACTAGTTATAGATTCCGATGCTTCACTCCAGGTTTACTGTATCACTTGGACCTTCTTATTGACGATGAAACACAGAAATTGCTTCGGAATTAAATAGAAAAGGCACTATGCCGACTTTAGTACAAGAAGTCTGACTCTTCTTACTGACTATGTTTTGAACGATTCCTGTGACACTAGTTATAGATCCCGATGCTTCACTACAGGTTTACTGTTTGCCTTGGACATTTTCATTGACGATGAAACACAAAAAATGCATCGGAACTAAATACAAAAGGAAAAATGCCGACTGAAGTACACGAAGACTGACTCTTCTTACTGTCTATGATTTGAACCATTCCTGTGACACTAGTTACAGATTCCGATGCTTGACTCCAGGTTTACTGTATCCCTTGGACCTTCTTATTGACGATGAAACACAGAAATTGCATCGGAATTAAATACAAAAGGCACAACGCCGACTTAAGTACAAGAAGACTAACTCTTCTTACTGACTATGTTTTGAACCATTCCTGTGACACTAGTTATGGATTCCGATGCTTCACTTCAGGTTTACTGTATCCCTCTGACCTTCTTATTGACGATGAAACACAGAAATTGCATCGGAATTAAATTCAAAAGGCACAGTGCAGAATTAAGTACAAGGAGACTGACTCTTCTTACTGTCTATTTTTGAACCAGTCCTTTGACACTAGTTATAGACTCCGATGCTTCACTCCACGTTTACTGTATCCCTTGGTCCTTCTTATTGACGATGAAACACAGAAATTGCATCGGAATTAAATACAAAAGGCACAGTGCAGAATTAAATACAAGGAGACTGACTCTTCTTACTGTCTATGTTTTGAACCATTCCTGTGACACTAGTTATAGATTCCGATGCTTCACTCCAAGTTTACTGTATCCCTTGGACCTTCTTATTGATGATGAAGCACAGAAATTGCATCATAATTAAATACAAAAGGCACAATGACGACTTAAGGACAAGAAGACTGACTCTTCTTACTGACTATGTTTTGAACCATTCCTGTGACACTAGCTATAGATTCCGATGCTTCACTTCAGGTTTACTGTACACCTCTGACCTTCTTATTGACGATGAAACCCAGAAACTGTTTCGGAATTAAATACAAAAGGCACAATGCCGACTTAAGTACAAGAAGACTGACTCTTCTTACTGTCTATGTTTTGAACCATTCCATTGACACCAGTTATAGATTCCGATGCTTCACTCCAGGTTTACTGTATCCCTTTGAACTTGTTATTGACGATGAAACACAGAAATTGCATCGGAATTAAATAGATAACGCACTATGCCGACTTAAGTATAAGAAGACTGACTCTTCTTAATGACTATGTTTTGAACGATTCCTGTGACACTAGTTACAGATCCCGATGCTTCACTTCAGGTTTACTGTATCCCTTGGACCTTCTTATTGACGATGAAACACAGAAATTGCATCGGAATTAAATACAAAAGGCCAAATGCCAACTGAAGTACACGAAGACTGACTCTTCTTACTGTCTATGATTTGAACCATTCCTGCGACACTAGTTACAGATTCCGATGTTTCCCTCCAGGTTTACTGTATCCCTTGGACCTTCTTATTGACGATGAAACACAGAAGTTGCATCGGAATTAAATACAAAAGGTACAATGCCGACTTAAGTAAAAGAAGACTAACTCTTCTTACTGACTATGTTTTGAACCATTCCTGTGACACTAGTTATGGATTCCGATGCTTGACTTCAGGTTTACTGTATCCCTCTGACCTTCTTATTGACGATGAAACACAGAAATTGCATTGGAATTAAATACAGAATGCACAATGCCGAATTAAGTTCAAGAAGACTGACTCTTCTTACTGTCTACGTTTGAACCAGTCCTTTGACACTAGTTATAGACTCCGATGCTTCACTCCACGTTTACTGTATCCCTTGGTCCTTCTTATTGACGATGAAACACAGAAATTGCATCGGAATTAAATACAAAAGGCACAGTGCCGAATTAAGTACAAGGAGACTGACTCTTCTTACTGTCTATGTTTTGAACCATTCCTCTGACACTAGTTATAGTTTCCGATGCTTAACTCCAAGTTTACTGTATCCCTCTCACCTTCTTATTGACGATGAAACACAGAAATTGCATCATAATTAAATACAAAAGGCACAATGCCGACTTGAGGACAAGAAGACTGACTCTTCTTACTGTCTATTTTTTGAACCATACCATTGAGACTAGTTATAGATTCCGATGCTTCACTCCAGGTTTACTGTACCACTTGGACCTTCTTATTGACGATGAAACACAGAAATTGCATCGGAATTAAATAGAAAAGGCACTATGCCGACTTTAGTACAAGAAGTCTGACTCTTCTTACTGACTATGTTTGAACGATTCCTGTGACACTAGTTATAGATCCCGATGCTTCACTACAGGTTTACTGTTTGCCTTGGACATTCTCATTGACGATGAAACACAAAAATTGCATAAGAACTAAATACAAAAGGCAAAATGCCGACTGAAGTACACGAAGACTGACTCTTCTTACTGTCTATGATTTGAACCATTCCTGTGACACTAGTTACAGATTCCGATGCTTGACTCTAGGTTTACTGTATCCCTTGGACCTTCTTATTGACGATGAAACACAGAAATTGCATCGGAATTAAATACAAAAGGCACAACGCCGACTTAAGTACAAGAAGACTAACTCTTCTTACTGACTATGACTTGAACCATTCCTGTGACACTAGTTATGGATTCCGATGCTTCACTTCAGGGTTACTGTATCCCTCTGACCTTCTTATTGACGATGAAACACAGAAATTGCATCGGAATTAAATTCAAAAGGCACAATGCCGAATTAAGTTCAAGAAGGTTAACTCTTCTTACTGTCTATTTCTGAACGACTCCTGTGACACTAGTTATAGACTCCGATGCTTCACTCCAGGTTTACTGTATCTCTTTGACCTTCTTATTGACGATGAAACACAGATATTGCACCGGAATTAAATAGAATAGGCACAATGCCGACTTAAGGAAAAGAAGTCTGACTCTTCTTACTGTCTATGATTTGAACCATTCCTGTGACACTAGTTATGGATTCCGATGCTTCACTTCAGGTTTACTGTATCCCTCTGACCTTCTTATTGACGATGAAGCACAGAAATTGCATTGGAATTAAATACAGAATGCACAATGCCGAATTAAGTTCAAGAAGACTGACTCTTCTTACTGTCTATTTTTGAACCAGTCCTTTGACACTAGTTATAGACTCCGATGCTTCACTCCACGTTTACTGTATCCCTTGGTCCTTCTTATTGACGATGAAACACAGAAATTGCATCGGAATTAAATACAAAAGGCACAGTGCAGAATTAAGTACAAGGAGACTGACTCTTCTTACTGTCTATGTTTTGAACCATTCCTGTGACACTAGTTATAGATTCCGATGCTTCACTCCAAGTTTACTGTATCCCTTGGACCTTCTTATTGATGACGGAGCACAGAAATTGCATCATAATTAAATACAAAAGGCACAATGACGACTTAAGGACAAGAAGACTGACTCTTCTTACTGACTATGTTTTGAACCATTCCTGTGACACTAGCTATAGATTCCGATGCTTCACTTCAGGTTTACTGTACACCTCTGACCTTCTTATTGACGATGAAACACAGAAACTGTTTCGGAATTAAATACAAAAGGCACAATGCCGACTTAAGTACAAGAAGACTGACTCTTCTTACTGTCTATGTTTTGAACCATTCCATTGACACTAGTTATAGATTCCGATGCTTCACTCCAGGTTTACTGTATCCCTTGGAACTTGTTATTGACGATGAAACACAGAAATTGCATCGGAATTAAATAGATAAGGCACTATGCCGACTTAAGTATAAGAAGACTGACTCTTCTTACTGACTATGTTTTGAACGATTCCTGTGACACTAGTTACAGATCCCGATGCTTCACTTCAGGTTTACTGTATCCCTTGGACCTTCTTATTGACGATGAAACACAGAAATTGCATCGGAATTAAATACAAAAGGCCAAATGCCAACTGAAGTACACGAAGACTGACTCTTCTTACTGTCTATGATTTGAACCATTCCTGTGACACTAGTTACAGATTCCGATGTTTCCCTCCAGGTTTACTGTATCCCTTGGACCTTCTTATTGACGATGAAACACAGAAATTGCATCGGAATTAAATACAAAAGGTACAATGCCGACTTAAGTAAAAGAAGACTAACTCTTCTTACTGACTATGTTTTGAACCATTCCTGTGACACTAGTTATGGATTCCGATGCTTGACTTCAGGTTTACTGTATCCCTCTGACCTTCTTATTGACGATGAAACACAGAAATTGCATTGGAATTAAATACAGAATGCACAATGCCGAATTAAGTTCAAGAAGACTGACTCTTCTTACTGTCTACGATTGAACCAGTCCTTTGACACTAGTTATAGACTCCGATGCTTCACTCCACGTTTACTGTATCCCTTGGTCCTTCTTATTGACGATGAAACACAGAAATTGCATCGGAATTAAATACAAAAGGCACAGTGCAGAATTAAGTACAAGGAGACTGACTCTTCTTACTGTCTATGTTTTGAACCATTCCTCTGACACTAGTTATAGTTTCCGATGCTTAACTCCAAGTTTACTGTATCCCTCTGACCTTCTTATTGACGATGAAACACAGAAATTGCATCATAATTAAATACAAAAGGCACAATGCCAACTTGAGGACAAGAAGACTGACTCTTCTTACTGTCTCTTTTTTGAACCATACCATTGAGACTAGTTATAGATTCCGATGCTTCACTCCAGGTTTACTGTATCACTTGGACCTTCTTATTGACGCTGAAACACAGAAATTGCATCGGAATTAAATAGAAAAGGCACTATGCCGACTTTAGTGCAAGAAGTCTGACTCTTCTTACTGACTATGTTTGAACGATTCCTGTGACACTAGTTATAGATCCCGATGCTTCACTACAGGTTTACTGTTTGCCTTGGACATTCTCATTGACGATGAAACACAAAAATTGCATAAGAACTAAATACAAAAGGCAAAATGCCGACTGAAGTACACGAAGACTGACTCTTCTTACTGTCTATGATTTGAACCATTCCTGTGACACTAGTTACAGATTCCGATGCTTGACTCCAGGTTTACTGTATCCCTTGGACTTTCTTATTGACGATGAAACACAGAAATTGCATCGGAATTAAATACAAAAGGCACAATGCCGACTTAAGTAAAAGAAGACTAACTCTTCTTACTGACTATGATTTGAACCATTCCTGTGACACTAGTTATGGATTCCGATGCTTGACTTCAGGTTTACTGTATCCCTCTGACCTTCTTATTGACGATGAAACACAAAAATTGCATTGGAATTAAATACAGAATGCACAATGCCGAATTAAGTTCAAGAAGACTGACTCTTCTTACTGTCTACGTTTGAACCAGTCCCTTGACACTAGTTATAGACTCCGATGCTTCACTCCACGTTTACTGTATCCCTTGGTCCTTCTTATTGACGATGAAACACAGAAATTGCATCGGAATTAAATACAAAAGGCACAGTGCAGAATTAAGTACAAGGAGACTGACTCTTCTTACTGTCTATGTTTTGAACCATTCCTCTGACACTAGTTATAGTTTCCGATGCTTAACTCCAAGTTTACTGTATCCCTCTGACCATTCTTATTGACGATGAAACACAGAAATTGCATCATAATTAAATACAAAAGGCACAATGCCGACTTGAGGACAAGAAGACTGACTCTTCTTACTGTCTCTTTTTTGAACCATACCATTGAAACTAGTTATAGATTCCGATGCTTCACTCCAGGTTTACTGTATCACTTGGACCTTCTTATTGACGATGAAACACAGAAATTGCATCGGAATTAAATAGAAAAGGCACTATGCCGACTTTAGTACAAGAAGTCTGACTCTTCTTACTGACTATGTTTGAACGATTCCTGTGACACTAGTTATAGATCCCGATGCTTCACTACAGGTTTACTGTTTGCCTTGGACATTCTCATTGACGATGAAACACAAAAATTGCATAAGAACTAAATACAAAAGGCAAAATGCCGACTGAAGTACACGAAGACTGACTCTTCTTACTGTCTATGATTTGAACCATTCCTGTGACACTAGTTACAGATTCCGATGCTTGACTCCAGGTTTACTGTATCCCTTGGACCTTCTTATTGACGATGAAACACAGAAATTGCATCGGAATTAAATACAAAAGGCACAACGCCGACTTAAGTACAAGAAGACTAACTCTTCTTACTGACTATGATTTGAACCATTCCTGTGACACTAGTTATGGATTCCGATGCTTCACTTCAGGGTTACTGTATCCCTCTGACTTTCTTATTGACGATGAAACACAGAAATTGCATCGGAATTAAATTCATAAGGCACAATGCCGAATTAAGTTCAAGAAGGTTAACTCTTCTTACTGTCTATTTCTGAACGACTCCTGTGACACTAGTTATAGACTCCGATGCTTCACTCCAGGTTTACTGTATCTCTTAGACCTTCTTATTGACGATGAAACACAGAAATTGCACCGGAATTAAATAGAATAGGCACAATGCCGACTTAAGTAAAAGAAGTCTGACTCTTCTTACTGTCTACGATTTGAACCATTCCTGTGACACTAGTTATGGATTCCGATGCTTCACTTCAGGTTTACTGTATCCCTCTGACCTTCTTATTGACGATGAAGCACAGAAATTGCATTGGAATTAAATACAGAATGCACAATGCCGAATTAAGTTCAAGAAGACTGACTCTTCTTACTGTCTATTTTTGAACCAGTCCTTTGACACTAGTTATAGACTCCGATGCTTCACTCCACGTTTACTGTATCCCTTGGTCCTTCTTATTGACGATGAAACACAGAAATTGCATCGGAATTAAATACAAAAGGCACAGTGCAGAATTAAGTACAAGGAGACTGACTCTTCTTACTGTCTATGTTTTGAACCATTCCTGTGACACTAGTTATAGATTCCGATGCTTCACTCCAAGTTTACTGTATCCCTTGGACCTTCTTATTGATGACGAAGCACAGAAATTGCATCATAAATAAATACAAAAGGCACAATGACGACTTAAGGACAAGAAGACTGACTCTTCTTACTGACTATGTTTTGAACCATTCCTGTGACACTAGCTATAGATTCCGATGCTTCACTTCAGGTTTACTGTACACCTCTGACCTTCTTATTGACGATGAAACACAGAAACTGTTTCGGAATTAAATACAAAAGGCACAATGCCGACTTAAGTACAAGAAGACTGACTCTTCTTACTGTCTATGTTTTGAACCATTCCATTGACACTAGTTATAGATTCCGATGCTTCACTCCAGGTTTACTGTATCCCTTGGAACTTGTTATTGACGATGAAACACAGAAATTGCATCGGAATTAAATAGATAAGGCACTATGCCGACTTAAGTATAAGAAGACTGACTCTTCTTACTGACTATGTTTTGAACGATTCCTGTGACACTAGTTACAGATCCCGATGCTTCACTTCAGGTTTACTGTATCCCTTGGACCTTCTTATTGACGATGAAACACAGAAATTGCATCGGAATTAAATACAAAAGGCCAAATGCCAACTGAAGTACACGAAGACTGACTCTTCTTACTGTCTATGATTTGAACCATTCCTGTGACACTAGTTACAGATTCCGATGTTTCCCTCCAGGTTTACTGTATCCCTTGGACCATCTTATTGACGATGAAACACAGAAATTGCATCGGAATTAAATACAAAAGTACAATGCCGACTTAAGTAAAAGAAGACTAACTCTTCTTACTGACTATGTTTTGAACCATTCCTGTGACACTAGTTATGGATTCCGATGCTTGACTTCAGGTTTACTGTATCCCTCTGACCTTCTTATTGACGATGAAACACAGAAATTGCATTGGAATTAAATACAGAATGCACAATGCCGAATTAAGTTCAAGAAGACTGACTCTTCTTACTGTCTACGATTGAACCAGTCCTTTGACACTAGTTATAGACTCCGATGCTTCACTCCAC
Organism: Schistocerca piceifrons; assembly: GCF_021461385.2. Classification (NCBI taxonomy): domain Eukaryota; kingdom Metazoa; phylum Arthropoda; class Insecta; order Orthoptera; family Acrididae; genus Schistocerca; species Schistocerca piceifrons. The sequence continues at coordinate 145,728 of NW_025727575.1, read as the reverse complement.
GTTTACTGTATCCCTTGGTCCTTCTTATTGACGATGAAACACAGAAATTGCATCGGAATTAAATACAAAAGGCACAGTGCAGAATTAAGTACAAGGAGACTGACTCTTCTTACTGTCTATGTTTTGAACCATTCCTCTGACACTAGTTATAGTTTCCGATGCTTAACTCCAAGTTTACTGTATCCCTCTGACCTTCTTATTGACGATGAAACACAGAAATTGCATCATAATTAAATACAAAAGGCACAATGCCAACTTGAGGACAAGAAGACTGACTCTTCTTACTGTCTCTTTTTTGAACCATACCATTGAGACTAGTTATAGATTCCGATGCTTCACTCCAGGTTTACTGTATCACTTGGACCTTCTTATTGACGCTGAAACACAGAAATTGCATCGGAATTAAATAGAAAAGGCACTATGCCGACTTTAGTGCAAGAAGTCTGACTCTTCTTACTGACTATGTTTGAACGATTCCTGTGACACTAGTTATAGATCCCGATGCTTCACTACAGGTTTACTGTTTGCCTTGGACATTCTCATTGACGATGAAACACAAAAATTGCATAAGAACTAAATACAAAAGGCAAAATGCCGACTGAAGTACACGAAGACTGACTCTTCTTACTGTCTATGATTTGAACCATTCCTGTGACACTAGTTACAGATTCCGATGCTTGACTCCAGGTTTACTGTATCCCTTGGACCTTCTTATTGACGATGAAACACAGAAATTGCATCGGAATTAAATACAAAAGGCACAATGCCGACTTAAGTAAAAGAAGACTAACTCTTCTTACTGACTATGATTTGAACCATTCCTGTGACACTAGTTATGGATTCCGATGCTTGACTTCAGGTTTACTGTATCCCTCTGACCTTCTTATTGACGATGAAACACAAAAATTGCATTGGAATTAAATACAGAATGCACAATGCCGAATTAAGTTCAAGAAGACTGACTCTTCTTACTGTCTACGTTTGAACCAGTCCCTTGACACTAGTTATAGACTCCGATGCTTCACTCCACGTTTACTGTATCCCTTGGTCCTTCTTATTGACGATGAAACACAGAAATTGCATCGGAATTAAATACAAAAGGCACAGTGCAGAATTAAGTACAAGGAGACTGACTCTTCTTACTGTCTATGTTTTGAACCATTCCTCTGACACTAGTTATAGTTTCCGATGCTTAACTCCAAGTTTACTGTATCCCTCTGACCATTCTTATTGACGATGAAACACAGAAATTGCATCATAATTAAATACAAAAGGCACAATGCCGACTTGAGGACAAGAAGACTGACTCTTCTTACTGTCTCTTTTTTGAACCATACCATTGAAACTGGTTATAGATTCCGATGCTTCACTCCAGGTTTACTGTATCACTTGGACCTTCTTATTGACGATGAAACACAGAAATTGCATCGGAATTAAATAGAAAAGGCACTATGCCGACTTTAGTACAAGAAGTCTGACTCTTCTTACTGACTATGTTTGAACGATTCCTGTGACACTAGTTATAGATCCCGATGCTTCACTACAGGTTTACTGTTTGCCTTGGACATTCTCATTGACGATGAAACACAAAAATTGCATAAGAACTAAATACAAAAGGCAAAATGCCGACTGAAGTACACGAAGACTGACTCTTCTTACTGTCTATGATTTGAACCATTCCTGTGACACTAGTTACAGATTCCGATGCTTGACTCCAGGTTTACTGTATCCCTTGGACCTTCTTATTGACGATGAAACAGAGAAATTGCATCGGAATTAAATACAAAAGGCACAACGCCGACTTAAGTACAAGAAGACTAACTCTTCTTACTGACTATGATTTGAACCATTCCTGTGACACTAGTTATGGATTCCGATGCTTCACTTCAGGGTTACTGTATCCCTCTGACTTTCTTATTGACGATGAAACACAGAAATTGCATCGGAATTAAATTCATAAGGCACAATGCCGAATTAAGTTCAAGAAGGTTAACTCTTCTTACTGTCTATTTCTGAACGACTCCTGTGACACTAGTTATAGACTCCGATGCTTCACTCCAGGTTTACTGTATCTCTTGGACCTTCTTATTGACGATGAAACACAGAAATTGCACCGGAATTAAATAGAATAGGCACAATGCCGACTTAAGTAAAAGAAGTCTGACTCTTCTTACTGTCTATGATTTGAACCATTCCTGTGACACTAGTTATAGATTCCGATGCTAAACTCCTGGTTTACTGTATCCCTTGGACATAAATATTGACGATGAAACACAGAAATTGCATCACAATTAAATAGAAAATGCACAATGATGACTTAAGTACAATAAGACTGACTATTCTTACTGACTATGTTTGAACTATTCCTGTGACACTAGTTATAGATTCCGATGCTTCACTTCAGGATTACTGTATCGCTCTGACCTTCTTATTGACGATGAAACACAGAAATTGCATCGGAGTTAAATACAAAAGGCACAATGCTGACTTAAGTACAAGAGGACTGACTCTTCTTACTGTCTATGATTTGAACCATTCCTGTGACACTAGTTATAAATTCCGATGCTTCACTTCAGGTTTACTGTATCCCTTGGACCATCTTATTGACGATGAAACACAGAAAATGAATCGGAATTAAATACAATAGGCAGAAAGCAGAATTAAGTACAAGAAGACTGACTCTTCTTACTGTCTATGTTTTGAACCATTCCTGTGACATTAGTTACAGATCCCGATGCTTCACTTCAGGTTTACTGTATCCCTTGGACCTTCTTATTGACGATGAAACACAGAAATTGCATCGGAATTAAATACAAAAGGAAAAATGCCTACTGAAGTACACGAAGACTGACTCTTCTTACTGTCTATGATTTGAAACATTCCTGTGACACTAGTTACAGATTCCGATGTTTCCCTCCAGGTTTACTGTATCCCTTGGACCGTCTTATTGACGATGAAACACAGAAATTGCATCGGAATTAAATACAAAAGGTACAATGCCGACTTAAGTAAAAGAAGACTAACTCTTCTTACTGACTATGTTTTGAACCATTCCTGTGACACTAGTTATGGATTCCGATGCTTGACTTCAGGTTTACTGTATCCCTCTGACCTTCTTATTGACGATGAAACACAGAAATTGTATTGGAATTAAATACAGAATGCACAATGCCGAATTAAGTTCAAGAAGACTGACTCTTCTTACTGTCTACGTTTGAACCAGTCCTTTGACACTAGTTATAGACTCCGATGCTTCACTCCACGTTTACTGTATCCCTTGGTCCTTCTTATTGACGATGAAACACAGAAATTGCATCGGAATTAAATACAAAAGGCACAGTGCAGAATTAAGTACAAGGAGACTGACTCTTCTTACTGTCTATGTTTTGAACCATTCCTCTGACACTAGTTATAGTTTCCGATGCTTAACTCCAATTTTACTGTATCCCTCTGACCTTCTTATTGACGATGAAACACAGAAATTGCATCATAATTAAATACAAAAGGCACAATGCCGACTTGAGGACAAGAAGACTGACTATTCTTACTGTCTCTTTTTTGAACCATACCATTGAGACTAGTTATAGATTCCGATGCTTCACTCCAGGTTTACTGTATCACTTGGACCTTCTTATTGACGATGAAACACAGAAATTGCATCGGAATTAAATAGAAAAGGCACTATGCCGACTTTAGTGCAAGAAGTCTGACTCTTCTTACTGACTATGTTTGAACGATTCCTGTGACACTAGTTATAGATCCCGATGCTTCACTACAGGTTTACTGTTTGCCTTGGACATTCTCATTGACGATGAAACACAAAAATTGCATAAGAACTAAATACAAAAGGCAAAATGCCGACTGAAGTACACGAAGACTGACTCTTCTTACTGTCTATGATTTGAACCATTCCTGTGACACTAGTTACAGATTCCGATGCTTGACTCCAGGTTTACTGTATCCCTTGGACCTTCTTATTGACGATGAAACACAGAAATTGCATCGGAATTAAATACAAAAGGCACAATGCCGACTTAAGTAAAAGAAGACTAACTCTTCTTACTGACTATGATTTGAACCATTCCTGTGACACTAGTTATGGATTCCGATGCTTGACTTCAGGTTTACTGTATCCCTCTGACATTCTTATTGACGATGAAACACAGAAATTGCGTTGGAATTAAATACAGAATGCACAATGCCGAATTATGTTCAAGAAGACTGACTCTTCTTACTGTCTACGTTTGAACCAGTCCCTTGACACTAGTTATAGACTCCGATGCTTCACTCCACGTTTACTGTATCCCTTGGTCCTTCTTATTGACGATGAAACACAGAAATTGCATCGGAATTAAATACAAAAGGCACAGTGCCGAATTAAGTACAAGGAGACTGACTCTTCTTACTGTCTATGTTTTGAACCATTCCTCTGACACTAGTTATAGTTTCCGATGCTTAACTCCAAGTTTACTGTATCCCTCTGACCTTCTTATTGACGATGAAACACAGAAATTGCATCATAATTAAATACAAAAGGCACAATGCCGACTTGAGGACAAGAAGACTGACTCTTCTTACTGTCTCTTTTTTGAACCATACCATTGAGACTAGTTATAGATTCCGATGCTTCACTCCAGGTTTACTGTATCACTTGGACCTTCTTATTGACGATGAAACACAGAAATTGCATCGGAATTAAATAGAAAAGGCACTATGCCGACTTTAGTACAAGAAGTCTGACTCTTCTTACTGACTAAGTTTGAACGATTCCTGTGACACTAGTTATAGATCCCGATGCTTCACTACAGGTTTACTGTTTGCCTTGGACATTCTCATTGACGATGAAACACAAAAATTGCATAAGAACTAAATACAAAAGGCAAAATGCCGACTGAAGTACACGAAGACTGACTCTTCTTACTGTCTATGATTTGAACCATTCCTGTGACACTAGTTACAGATTCCGATGCTTGACTCCAGGTTTACTGTATCCCTTGGACCTTCTTATTGACGATGAAACACAGAAATTGCATCGGAATTAAATACAAAAGGCACAACGCCGACTTAAGTACAAGAAGACTAACTCTTCTTACTGACTATGATTTGAACCATTCCTGTGACACTAGTTATGGATTCCGATGCTTCACTTCAGGGTCACTGTATCCCTCTGACTTTCTTATTGACGATGAAACACAGAAATTGCATCGGAATTAAATTCAAAAGGCACAATGCCGAATTAAGTTCAAGAAGGTTAACTCTTCTTACTGTCTATTTCTGAACGACTCCTGTGACACTAGTTATAGACTCCGATGCTTCACTCCAGGTTTACTGTATCTCTTGGACCTTCTTATTGACGATGAAACACAGAAATTGCACCGGAATTAAATAGAATAGGCACAATGCCGACTTAAGTAAAAGAAGTCTGACTCTTCTTACTGTCTATGATTTGAACCATTCCTGTGACACTAGTTATAGATTCCGATGCTAAACTCTTGGTTTACTGTATCCCTTGGACATAAATATTGACGATGAAACACAGAAATTGCATCACAATTAAATAGAAAATGCACAATGATGACTTAAGTACAATAAGACTGACTATTCTTACTGACTATGTTTTGAACTATTCCTGTGACACTAGTTATAGATTCCGATGCTTCACTTCAGGATTACTGTATCGCTCTGACCTTCTTATTGACGATGAAACACAGAAATTGCATCGGAGTTAAATACAAAAGGCACAATGCTGACTTAAGTACAAGAGGACTGACTCTTCTTACTGTCTATGTTTTGAACCATTCCTGTGACACTAGTTATAAATTCCGATGCTTCACTTCAGGTTTACTGTATCCCTTGGACCATCTTATTGACGATGAAACACAGAAAATGAATCGGAATTAAATACAATAGGCAGAAAGCAGAATTAAGTACAAGAAGACTGACTCTTCTTACTGTCTATGTTCTGAACCATTCCTGTGACACTAGCTATAGATTACGATGCTTCACTTCAGGTTTCAGGTTTACTGTACCCCTCTGACCTTCTTATTGACGATGAAACACAGAAATTGCATCGGAATTAAATACAAAAGGCACCATGCCGACTTAAGTACAAGAAGACTGACTCTCCTTACTGACTATGATTTGAACCATTCCTGTGACACTAGTTATAAATTCCGATGCTTCACTTCAAGTTTACTGTATACCTTGGACCTTCTTAATGACGATGAAACACAGAAATTGCATCGGAATTAAATACAAATGGCACAAAGCAGAATTAAGTACAAGAAGACTGACTCTTCTTACTGTCTATGTTTTGAACCATTCCTGTGACACTAGTTACCGATCCCGATGCTTCACTTCAGGTTTACTGTATCCCTTGGACCTTCTTATTGACGATGAAACACAGAAATTGCATCGGAATTAAATACAAAAGGTACAATGCCGACTTAAGTAAAAGAAGACTGACTCTTCTTACTGACTATGTTTTGAACCATTCCTGTGACACTAGTTATGGATTCCGATGCTTGACTTCAGGTTTACTGTATCCCTCTGACCTTCTTATTGACGATGAAACACAGAAATTGCATTGGAATTAAATACAGAATGCACAATGCCGAATTAAGTTCAAGAAGACTGACTCTTCTTACTGACAATGTTTTGAACCATTCCATTGACACTAGTTATAAATTCCGATGCTTCACTTCATGTTTACTGTATCCCTTGGACTTTCTTATTGACGATGAAACACAGAAATTGCATCGGAATTAAATAGAAAAGGCACAATGCCGACTTAAGTACAAGAAGACTGACTCTTCTTACTGACAATGTTTTGAACCATTCCATTGACACTAGTTATAAATTCCGATGCTTCACTTCATGTTTACTGTATCCCTTGGACTTTCTTATTGACGATGAAACACAGAAATTGCATCGGAATTAAATAGAAAAGGCACAATGCCGACTTAAGTACAAGAAGACTGACTCTTCTTACTGACTACATTTTGAACCATTCCTGTGACACTAGTCATAGATCCGATGCATCACTACAGATTTACTGTATACCTTGGACCTTCTTGTTGACGATGAAACACAGAAATTGCATCGGAATTAAATACAAACGGCACAATGCCGACCTAAGTACAATAAGACTGACTCTTCTTACTGTCTATGTTTTGAACCATTCCTGTGACACTAGTTATAGATTTCGATGCTTCACTTCAGGTTTACTGTATTCCTTGGACTTTCTTATTGACGATGAAACACAGAAAATGCATCGGAATTAAATACAAAAGGCACAATGCCGACTTAAGTACATGAAGACAGACTCTTCCTACTGACTATGTTTGAACCATTCCAGTGACACCCATTATAAATTCCGATGCTTCACTTGGGGTTTACTGTATCCCTTGGACCTTGTTATTGACAATGAAACACAGAAATTGCATCGGAATTAAATACAAAAGGCACAATGCCGAATTAAGTACAAGAAGACTGACTCTTCTTACTGTCTATATTTTGAACCATTTCTGTGATACTAGTTATAGATTATGATGTTTCACTCCTGGTTTACTGCATCCCTTGGACCTTCTTATTGACGATGAAACACAGAAATTGCATCGGAATTAAATCCAAAAGGCACAATGCCGACTTAAGTACAAGAAGACTGACTCTTCTTACTGACTATGTTTTGAACGATTCCTGTGACACTGGTTACAGATCCCGATGCTTCACTTCAGGTTTACTGTATCCCTTGTACCTTCTTATTGACGATGTAACACAGAAATTGCATCGGAATTAAATACAAAAGGCAAAATGCCAACTGAAGTACACGAAGACTGACTCTTCTTACTGTCTATGATTTGAACCATTCCTGTGACACTAGTTACAGATTCCGATGTTTCCCTCCAGGTTTACTGTATCCCTTGGACCTTCTTATTGACGATTAAACACAGAAATTGCATCGGAATTAAATACAAAAGGTACAATGCCGACTTAAGTACAAGAAGACTAACTCTTCTTACTGACTATGTTTTGAACCATTCCTGTGACACTAGTTATGGATTCCGATGCTTCACTTCAGGTTTACTGTATCCCTCTGACCTTCTTATTGACGATGAAACACAGAAATTGCATTGGAATTAAATACAGAATGCACAATACCGAATTAAGTTCAAGAAGACTGACTCTTCTTACTGTCTATTTTTGAACCAGTCCTTTGACACTAGTTATAGACTCCGATGCTTCACTCCACGTTTACTGTATCCCTTGGTCCTTCTTATTGACGATGAAACACAGAAATCGCATCGGAATTAAATACAAAAGGCACAGTGCAGAATTAAGTACAAGGAGACTGACTCTTCTTAATGTCTATGTTTTCAACCATTCCTGTGACACTAGTTATAGATTCCGATGCTTCACTCCAAGTTTACTGTATCCCTTGGACCTTCTTATTGATGATGAAACACAGAAATTGCATCATAATTAAATACAAAAGGCACAATGACGACTTAAGGACAAGAAGACTGACTCTTCTTACTGACTATGTTTTGAACCATTCCTGTGACACTAGCTATAGATTCTGATGCTTCACTTCAGGTTTACTGTACCCCTCTGACCTTCTTATTGACGATGAAACACAGAAACTGCTTCGGAATTAAATACAAAAGGCACAATGCCGACTTAAGTACAAGAAGACTGACTCTTCTTACTGTCTATGATTTGAACCATTCCATTGACACTAGTTATAGATTCCGATGCTTCACTCCAGGTTTACTGTATCCCTTGGAACTTGTTATTGACGATGAAACACACAAATTGCATCGGAATTAAATAGATAAGGCACTATGCCGACTTAAGTACAAGAAGACTGACTCTTCTTACTGACTATGTTTTGAACGATTCCTGTGACACTAGTTACAGATCCCGATGCTTAACTTCAGGTTTACTGTATCCCTTGGACCTTCTTATTGACGATGAACCACAGAAATTGCATCGGAATTAAATACAAAAGGCAAAATGCCAACTGAAGCACACGAAGACTGACTCTTCTTACTGTCTATGATTTGAACCATTCCTGTGACACTAGTTACAGATTCCGATGTTTCCCTCCAGGTTTACTGTATCCCTTGGACCTTCTTATTGACGATGAAACACAGAAATTGCATCGGAATTGAATACAAAAGTTACAATGCCGACTTAAGTACAAGAAGACTAACTCTTCTTACTGACTATGTTTTGAACCATTCCTGTGACAGTAGTTATGTATTCCGTTGCTTCACTTCAGGTTTACTGTATCCCTCTGACCTTCTTATTGACGATGCAACACAGAAATTGCATTGGAATTAAATACAGAATGCACAATGCCGAATTAAGTTCAAGAAGACTGACTCTTCTTACTGTCTATTTTTGAACCAGTCCTTTGACACTAGTTATAGACTCCGATGCTTCACTCCACGTTTACTGTATCCCTTGGTCCTTCTTATTGACGATGAAACACAGAAATAGCATCGTAATTAAATACAAAAGGCACAGCGCAGAATTAAGTACAAGGAGACTGACTCTTCTTACTGTCTATGTTTTGAACCATTCCTGTGACACTAGTTATAGTTTCCGATGCTTCACTCCAAGTTTACTGTATCCCATGGACCTTCTTATTGATGATGAAACACAAAAATTGCATCATAATTAAATACAAAAGGCACAATGACGACTTAAGGACAAGAAGACTGACTCTCCTTACTGACTATGTTTTGAACCATTCCTGTGACACTAGCTATTGATTCCGATGCTTCACTTCAGGTTTACTGTACCCCTCTGACCTTCTTATTGACGATGAAACACAGAAACTGCATCGGAATTAAATACAAAAGGCACAATGCCGACTAAAGGACAAGAAGACTGACTCTTCTTACTGTCTATTTTTTGAACCATACCATTGAGACTAGTTATAGATTCCGATGCTTCACTCCAGGTTTACTGTATCACTTGGACCCTCTTATTGACGATGAAACACAGAAATTGCATCGGAATTAAATAGAAAAGGCACTATGCCGACTTTAGTACAAGAAGTCTGACTCGTCTTACTGACTATGATTTGAACGATTCCTGTGACACTAGTTATAGATCCCGATGCTTCACTACAGGTTTACTGTTTGCCTTGGACATTCTCATTGACGATGAAACACAAAAATTGCATCGCAACTAAATACAAAAGGCAAAATGCCGACTGAAGTACACGAAGACTGACTCTTCTTACTGTCTATGATTTGAACCATTCCTGTGACACTAGTTATGGATTCCGATGCTTCACTTCAGGTTTACTGTATCCCTCTGACCTTCCTATTGACGATGAAACACAGAAATTGCATCGGAATTAAATTCAAAAGGCACAATCCCGAATTAAGTTCAAGAAGGTTAACTCTTCTTACTGTCTATTTCTGAACGACTCGTGTGACACTAGTTATAGACTCCGATGCTTCACTCCAGGTTTACTGTATCTTTTGGACCTTCTTATTGACGATGAAACACAGAAATTGAACCGGAATTAAATACAATAGGCACAATGCCGACTTAAGTAAAAGAAGTCTGACTCTTCTTACTGTCTATGATTTGAACCATTCCTGTGACACTAGTTATAGATTGCGATGCTTAACTCCTGGTTTACTGTATCCCTTGGACATAAATATTGACGATGAAACACAGAAATTGCATCAAAATTAAATAGAAAATGCACAATGATGACTTAAGTACAATAAGACTGACTATTCTTACTGACTATGATTTGAACTATTCCTGTGACACTAGTTATAGATTCCGATGCTTCACTTCAGGATTACTGTATCGCTCTGACCTTCTTATTGACGATGAAACACAGAAATTGCATCGGAGTTAAATACAAAAGGCACAATGCTGACTTAAGTATAAGAGGATTGACTCTTCTTACTGTCTATGTTTTGAACCATTCCTGTGACACTAGTTATAATTTCCGATGCTTCACTTCAGGTTTACTGTATCCCTTGGACCTTCTTATTGACGATGAAACACAGAAAATGCATCGGAATTAAATACAATAGGCAGAAAGCAGAATTAAGTACAAGAAGACTGACTCTTCTTACTGTCTATGTTGTGAACCATTCCTGTGACACTAGCTATAGATTACGATGCTTCACTTCAGGTTTCAGGTTTACTGTACCCCTCTGACCTTCTTATTGACGACGAAACACAGAAATTGCATCGGAATTAAATACAAAAGGCACCATGCCGACTTAAGTACAAGAAGACTGACTCTCCTTACTGACTATGATTTGAACCATTCCTGTGACACTAGTTATAAATTCCGATGCTTCACTTCAAGTTTACTGTATACCTTGGACCTTCTTATTGACGATGAAACACAGAAATTGCATCGGAATTAAATACAAATGGCACAAAGCCGAATTAAGTACAAGAAGACTGACTCTTCTTACTGTCTATGTTTTGAACCATTCCTGTGACACTAGTTATAGATTCCGATGCTTCACTCCAGGTTTACTGTATCCCTTGGACCTTCTTACTGAGGATGAAACACAGAAATTGCTTCGGAATTAATTACAAAATTCACAATGCCGACTTAAGGACAAGAAGACTGACACTTCTTACTGTCTATGTTTTGAACCATTCCTGTGACACTAGCTATAGATTCCGAAACTTCACTTCAGGTTTACTGTATCCCTTGGACCTTCATATTGACGATGAAACACAGAAATTGCATCGGATTTAAGAAGAAAGGGCACAATGTCGACGTAAGTACAAGAAGACTGACTCTTCTTACTGTCTATGATTTGAACCAATCCTGTGACGCTAGTAATAGATTCTGATGCTTCACTCCAGGTATACTATATCCCATGGACCTTCTTATTGACGATGAAACACAGAAATTGCATCGGAAATAAATAGAAAAGGCACAATGCCGACTTAAGTACAAGAAGACTGACTCTTCTTACTGACAATGTTTTGAACCATTCCATTGACACTAGTTATAAATTCCGATGCTTCACTTCATGTTTACTGTACCCCTTGGACTTTCTTATAGACGATGAAACACAGAAATTGCATCGGAATTAAATAGAAAAGGCACAATGCCGACTTAAGTACAAGAAGACTGACTCTTCTTACTGACTACGTTTTGAACCATTCCTGTGACACTAGTCATAGATCCGATGCATCACTACAGATTTACTGTATACCTTGGACCTTCTTGTTGACGATGAAACACAGAAATTGCACCGGAATTAAATGCAAACGGCACAATGCCGACTTAAGTACAATAAGACTGACTCTTCTTACTGTCTGTGTTTTGAACCATTCCTGTGACACTAGTTATAGATTTCGATGCTTCACTTCAGGTGTACAGTATCCCTCTGACCTTCTTAATGACGATGAAACACAGACATTGCATCGTAATTAAATCCAAAAGGCACAATGCTGACTTAAGTACAAGAAGACTGACTCTTCTTACCGTCCATGTTATGAACCATACCATTGTCACTAGTTATAGATTCCGATGCCTCACTCCAGGTTTACTGTATCCCTTGGAACTTGTTATTGACGATGAACCACAGAAATTGCATCGGAATTAAATACATAATGCACTATGCCGACTTAAGTACAAGAAGACTGACTCTTCTTACTGACTATGTTTTGAACGATTCCTGTGACACTAGTTACAGATCCCGATGCTTCACTTCAGGTTTACTGTATCCCTTGGACCTTCTTATTGACGATGAAACACAGAAATTGCATCGGAATTAAATACAAAAGGCACAGTGCAGAATTAAGTACAAGGAGACTGACTCTTCTTACGGTCTATGTTTTGAATTATTCCTGTGACACTAGTTATAGATTCCGATGCTTCACTCCAAGTTTAATGTATCCCTTGGACCTTCTTATTGATGATGAAACACAGAAATTGCATCATAATTAAATACAAAAGGCACAATGACGACTTAAGGACAAGAAGACTGAGTCTTCTTACTGACTATGTTTTGAACCATTCCTGTGACACTAGCTATAGATTCCGATGCTTCACTTCAGGTTTACTGTACCCCTCTGACCTTCTTATTGACGATGAAACACAGAAACTGCTTCGGAATTAAATGCAAAAGGCACAATGCCGACTTAAGTACAAGAAGACTGACTCTTCTTACTGTCAATGTTTTGAACCATTCCATTGACACTAGTTATAGATTCCGATGCTTCACTCCAGGTTTACTGTATCCCTTGGAACTTGTTATTGACGATGAAACACAGAAATTGCATCGGAATTAAATAGATAAGGCACTATGCCGACTTAAGTACAAGAAGACTGACTCTTCTTACTGACTATGTTTTGAACGATTCCTGTGACACTAGTTACAGATCCCGATGCTTCACTTCAGGTTTACTGTATCCCTTGGACCTTCTTATTGACGATGAACCACAGAAATTGCATCGGAATTAAATACAAAAGGCAAAATGCCAACTGAAGTACACGAAGACTGACTCTTCTTACTGTCTATGATTTGAACCATTCCTGTGACACTAGTTACAGATTCCGATGTTTCCCTCCAGGTTTACTGTATCCCTTAGACCTTCTTATTGACGATGAAACACAGAAATTGCATCGGAATTAAATACAAAATGTACAATGCCGACTTAAGTACAAGAAGACTAACTCTCCTTACTGACTATGTTCTGAACCATTCCTGTGACACTAGTTGTGGATTCCGATGCTTCACTTCAGGTTTACTGTATCCCTCTGACCTTCTTATTGACGATGAAACACAGAAATTGCATTGGAATTAAATACAGAATGCACAATTCCGAATTAAGTTCAAGAAGACTGACTCTTCTTACTGTCTATTTTTGAACCAGTCCTTTGACACTAGTCATAGACTCCGATGCTTCACTCCACGTTTACTGTATCCCTTGGTCCTTCTTATTGACGATGAAACACAGAAATTGCATCGGAATTAAATACAAAATGCACAGTGCAGAATTAAGTACAAGGAGACTGACCCTTCTTACTGTCTATGTTTTGAACCATTCCTGTGACACTAGTTATAGTTTCCGATGCTTCACTCCAAGTTTACTGTAACCCTTGGACCTTCTTATTGATGATGAAACACAGAAATTGCATCATAATTAAATACAAAAGGCACAATGACGACTTAAGGACAAGAAGACTGACTCTTCTTACTGACTATGTTTTGAACCATTCCTGTGACACTAGCTATAGATTCCGATGCTTCACTTCAGGTTTACTGTACCCCTCTGACCTTCTTATTGACGATGAAACACAGAAACTGCATCGGAATTAAATACAAAAGGCACAATGCCGACTTAAGGACAAGAAGACTGACTCTTCTTATTGTCTATTTTTTGAACCATACCATTGAGACTAGTTATTGATTCCGAAGCTTCACTCCAGGTTTACTGTATCACTTGGACCTGCTTATTGACGATGAAACACAGAAATTGCATCGGAATTAAATAGAAAAGGCACTATGCCGACTTTAGTACAAGAAGTCTGACTCTTCTTACTGACTATGTTTTGAACGATTCGTGTGACACTAGTTATAGATACCGATGCTTCACTACAGGTTTACTGTTTGCCTTGGACATTCTCATTGACGATGAAACACAAAAATTGCATCGGAACTAAATACAAAAGGCAAAATGCCGACTGAAGTACACGAAGACTGACTCTTCTTACTGTCTATGATTTGAACCATTCCTGTGACACTAGTTACAGATTCCGATGCTTGACTCCAGGTTTACTGTATCCCTTGGACCTTCTTATTGACGATGAAACACAGAAATTGCATCGGAATTAAATGCAAAAGGCACAACGCCGAGTTAAGTACAAGAAGACTAACTCTTCTTACTGACTATGTTTTGAACCATTCCTGTGACACTAGTTATGGATTCCGATGCTTCACTTCAGGTTTACTGTATCCCTCTGACCTTCTTATTGACGATGAAATACAGAAATTGCATCGGAATTAAATTCAAAAGGCACAATGCCGAATTAAGTTCAAGAAGGTTAACTCTTCTTACTGTCTATTTCTGAACGACTCCTGTGACACTAGTTATAGACTCCGATGCTTCACTCCAGGTTTACTGCATCTCTTGGACCTTCTAATTGACGATGAAACACAGAAATTGCACCGGAATTAAATACAATAGGCACAATGCCGACATAAGTAAAAGAAGTCTGACTCTTCTTACTGTCTATGATTTGAACCATTCCTGTGACACTAGTTATAGATTCCGATGCTTCACTTCAGGATTACTGTATCGCTCTGACCTTCTTATTGACGATGAAACACAGAAATTGCATCGGAGTTAGATAAAAAAGGCACAATGCTGACTTAAGTACAAGAGGACTGACACTTCCTACTGTCTATGTTTTGAACCATTCCTGTGACACTAGTTATAAATTCCGATGCTTCACTTCAGGTTTACTGTATCCCTTGGACCTTCTTATTGACGATGAAACACAGAAAATGCATCGGAATTAAATACAATAGGCAGAAAGCAGAATTAAGTACAAGAAGACTGACTCTTCTTACTGTCTATGTTCTGAACCATTCCTGTGGCACTAGCTATAGATTAAGATGCTTCACTTCAGGTTTCAGGTTTACTGTACCCCTCTGACCTTCTTATTGACGATGAAACACAGAAATTGCATCGGAATTAAATACAAAAGGCACCATGCCGACTTAAGTACAAGAAGACCGACTCTCCTTACTGACTATGATTTGAACCATTCCTGTGACACTAGTTATAAATTCCGATGCTTCACTTCACGTTTACTGTATACCTTGGACCTTCTTATTGACGATGAAACACAGAAATTGCATCGGAATTAAATACAAATGGCACAAAGCAGAATTAAGTACAAGAAGACTGACTCTTCTTACTGTCTATGATTTGAACCATTCCTGTGACACTAGTTATAGATTCCGATGCTTCACTCCAGGTTTACTGTATCCCGTGGACCTTCTTACTGAGGATGAAACACAGAAATTGCTAGGGAATTAATTACAAAAGGCACAATGCCGACTTAAGGACAAGGAGACTGACACTTCTTACTGTCTATGTTTAGAACCATTCCAGTGACACCCATTATAAATTCCGATGCTTCACTTGAGGTTTACTGTATCCCTTGGACCTTGTTATTGACAATGAAACACAGAAATTGCATCGGAATTAAATACAAAAGGCACAATGCCGAATTAAGTACAAGAAGACTGACTCTTCGTACTGTCTATATTTTGAACCATTTCTGTGATACTAGTTATAGATTCCGATGTTTCACTCCTGGTTTACTGCATCCCTTGGACCTTCTTATTGACGATGAAACACAGAAATTGCATCGGAATTAAATACAAAAGGCACAATGCCGACTTAAGGTCAACAAGATTGACTTTTCTTACTGACTATGTTTTGAACTATTCCTGTGACACTAGCTATAGATTCCGATGCTTCACTACAGGTGTACTGTATCCCTCTGACCTTCTTAATGACGATGAAACAGAGACATTGCATCGTAATTAAATCCAAAAGGCACAATGCCGACTTAAGTACAAGAAGACTGACTCTTCTTACCGTCCATGTCTTGAACCATACCATTGTCACTAGTTATAGATTCCGATGCTTCACTCCAGGTTTACTGTATCCCTTGGACCTTCTTCCTGACGATGAAACACACATATTGCATCGGAATTAAATAGAAAAGGCACTATGCGCACTTAAGTACAAGAAGACTGACTCTTCTTACTGACTATGTTTTGAACGATTCCTGTGACACTATTTATAGATCCCGATGCTTCACTTCAGGTTTACTGTAGCCCTTGGACCTTCTTATTGACTATGAAACACAAAAATTTGCGTCGGAATTAAATACAAAAGGCAAAATGCCGACTGAAGTGCACGAAGACTGACTCTTCTTGCAGTCTATGATTTGAACCATTCCTGTGACACTAGTTACAGATTCCGATGCTTCACTCCAAGTTTACTGTGTCCCTTGGACCTTCTTATTGACGATGAAACACAGAAATTGCATCGGAATTAAATACAAAAGGCACAATGCCGACATAAGTACAAGAAGACTGACTCTTCTTACTGACTATGTTTTGAACCATTCCTGTGACACTAGTTATGGATTCCGAAGCTTCACTTCAGGTTTACTGTATCCCTCTGACCTTCTTATTGACGATGAAACACAGAAATTGCATCCGAATTGAATACAAAAGGCACAATTTCGAATTAAGTTCTAGAAGACTGACTCTTCTTACTGTCTATTTTTGAACCAGTCCTGTGACACTAGTTATAGACTCCGATGCTTCACTCCAGGTTTACTGTATCCCTTGGTCCTCCTTATTGACGATTAAACACAGAAATTGCATCGGAATTAAATAGAAATGGCACAATGCCGACTTAAGTACAAGAAGACTGATTCTTCTTACTGACTATGTTTTGAACCAATCCCGTGACACTAGTTATAAATTCCGATGCTACACTTCAGGTTTACTGTATCCCTAGGATATTCTTATTGACGATGAAACACAGAAATTGCATCGGAATTAAATACAAAAGGCACAGTGCAGAATTAAGTACAAGAAGACTGACTCTTCTTACTGACTATGTTTTGAACCATTCCTGTGACACTACTTATAGATTCCGATGCTTCACCTCAGTTTTACTGTATGCCTTGGACCTTCTTATTGACGATAAAACACAGAAATTGCATCGGAATTAAATAAAAAAGGCAAAATGCCGACTTAAGTACACGAAGACTGACTCTTCTTACTGTCTATGTTTTGAACCATTCCTGTGACACTAGTTATAGATTCCGATGCTACACTCCAGGTTTACTGTATCCCTTGGAACTTCTTATTGACGTTGAAACACAAAAATTGCATCGGAATTAAATAGAAAAGGCACTATGCCGACGTAAGTACAAGAAGACTGACCCTTCTCACTGTTTATGTTTTGAACCATTCCTGTGACACTAGTTATAGTTTCCGATGCTTCACTCCAGGTTTACTGTATCCCTTGGACCTTCTTATTGACGATGAAACACAGAAATTGCATCGGAATTAAATAGAAAACGCACAATGCCGTCTTAACTACAAGTAGACTGACTCTTCTTACTGACTATGTTTTGAACCATTCCTGTGACACTAGTTATAGATTCCGATGCTTCCCTTCAGGTTTACTGTATCCCTCTGACCTTCTTATTGACGATGAAACACAGAAATTGCATCGGAATTAAATAGAAAAGGCACAATGCCGTCTTAACTACAAGTAGACTGACTCTTCTTACTGACTATGTTTTGTGCCATTCCTGTGACACTAGTTACAGATTCCGATGCTTCCCTTCAGGATTACTGTATCCCTCTGACCTACTTATTGACGATGAAACATAGAAAATGCATCGGAATTAAATACAAAAGGCACAATGCCGACTTAAGTACATGAAGACCGACTCTTCCTACTGACTATGTTTGAACCATTCCTGTGACACCCGTTATACATTCCGATGCTTCACTTGAGGTTTACTGTATCCCTTGGACCTTGTTAATGACGATGAAACACAGAAATTGCATCGGAATTAAATACAAAAGGCCCAATGCCGAATTAAGCTCAAGATGACTGACTCTTCTTACTGTCTATGCTTTGAACCATTTCTGTGACACTAGTTATAGATTCCGATGCTTCACTCCAGTTTTACTGCATCCCTTGGACCTTCTTATTGACGATGAAACACAGATATTGCATCGGAATTAAATACAAAAGGCACAATGCCGACTTAAGGACAACAAGATTGACTCTTCTTACTGACTATGTTTTGAACCATTCCTGTGACACTAGCTATAGATTCCGATGCTTCACTTCAGGTTTACTGTATCCCTCTGACCTTCTTAATGACAATGAAACACAGACATTTCATCGTAATTAATTCCAAAAGGCACAATGCCGACTTAAGTACAAGAAGACTGACTCTTCTTACCGTCCATGTTTTGAACCATACCATTGACACTAGTTATAGATTCCGATGCTTCACTCCAGGTTTACTGTATCCCTTGGAACTTCTTATTGACGACGAAACACACAAATTGCATCGGAATTAAATACAAAAGGCAAAATGCCGACTGAAGTGCACGATGACTGACTCTTCTTACAGTCCATGATTTGATCCATTCCTGTGACACTAGTTACAGACTCCGATGCTTCACTCCAGGTTTACTGTATCCCTTGGTCCTTCTTATTGACGATTAAACACAGAAATTGCATCGGAATTAAATACAAAAGGCACAATCCCGACTTAAGTACAAAAAGACTGACTCTTCTTACTGACTATGCTTTGAACCATTCCTGTGACACTAGTTATAAATTCCGATGCTACACTTCAGGTTTACTGTATCCCGTGGACATTCTTATTGACGATGAAACACAGAAATTGCATCGGAATTAAATACAAAAGGCACAGTGCAGAATTAAGTACAAGGAGACTGACTCTTCTTACTGTCTATGTTTTGAAGTATTCCATTGACACTAGTTATAGATTTCGATGCTTCACTCCAGGTTTACTGTATCCCTTGGACCTTGTTATTGACGATGAAACACAGAAATTGCATCGGAATTAAATAGAAAAGGGACAATGCCGCCTTAAGTACAAGAAGACTGACTCATCTTACTGACTATGTTTTGAACCATTCCTGTGACACTACTTATAGATTCCGATGATTCACCTCAGGTTTACTGTATGCCTTGGACCTTCTTATTGACGATAAAACACAGAAATTGCATCGGAATTAAATACAAAAGGCAAAATGCCGACTTAAGTACACGAAGACTGACTCTTTTTACTGTCTATGTTTTGAACCATTCCTGTGACACTAGTTATAGATTCCGATGCTACACTCCAGGTTTACTGTATCCGTTGGACCTTCTTATTGACGTTGAAACACACGAATTGCATCGGAATTAAATAGAAAAGGCACTATGCCGACGTAAGTACAAGAAGACTGACACTTCTTACTGTCTATGTTTTGAACCATTCCTGTGACACTAGTTATAGTTTCCGATGCTTCACTCCAGGTTTACTGTATGCCTTGGACCTTCTTATTGACTATGAAACACAGAAATTGCATCGGAATTAAATAGAAAAGGCACAATGCCGTCTTAACTACAAGAAGACTGACCCTTCTTACTGACTATGTTTTGAACCATTTCTGTGACACTAGTTATAGATTCCGATGCTTCCCTTCAGGATTACTGTATCCCTCTGACCTTCTTATTGACGATGAAACACAGAAATTGCATCGGAATTAAATAGAAAAGGCACAATGCCAACTTAAGTACAAGAAGACTGACTCTTCTTACTGTCTATGTTTTGAACTATACCATTGACCCTAGTTATAGATTCCGATGCTTCACTCCAGGTTTACTGTATCCCTTGGACCTTCTTATTGACGATGAAACACAGAAATTGCATCGGAATTAAATAGAAAAGGCACAATGCCGTCTTAACTACAAGAAGACTGACTCTTCATACTGACTATGTTTTGAACCATTTCTGTGACACTAGTTATAGATTCCGATGCTTCCCTTCAGGATTACTGTATCCCTCTGACCTTCTTATTGACGATGAAACACAGAAATTGCATCGGAATTAAATAGATAAGGCACTATGCCGACTTAAGTACAAGAAGACTGACTCTTCTTACTGTCTATGTTTTGAACGATTCCTGTGACACTAGTTACAGATCCCGATGCTTCACTTCAGATTTACTGTATCCCTTGGACCTTCTTATTGACGATGAAACACAGAAATTGCATCGGAACTAAATACAAAAGGCACAAAGCAGAGATAAGTACAAGAAGACTGACTCTTCTTACTGTCTATGTTTTGAACCATTCCTGTGACACTAGTTAAAGATTCCGATGCTTCACTCCAGGTTTACTGTATCCCTTGGACCTTCTTATTGTCGATGAAACACAGAAATTGCATCGGAATTAAATACAAAAGGCACAGTGCAGAATTAAGTACAAGAAGACTGACTCTTCTTACTGTCTATGTTTTGAACCATTCCTGTGACACTAGTTATAGATTCCGATGCTTCACTCCAAGTTTACTGTATCCCTTGGACCTTCTTATTGATGATGAAACACAGAAACTGCATCGGAATTAAATACAATAGGCACAATGACGACTTAAGGATAAGAAGACAGACTCTTCTTACTGACTATGTTTTGAACCATTCCTGTGACACTAGCTATAGATTCCGATGCTTCACTTCAGGTTTACTGTACCCCTCTGACCTTCTTATTGACGATGAAACACAGAAACTGCATCGGAATTAAATACAAAAGGCACAATGCCGACTTAAGTACAAGAAGACTGACTCTTCTTACCGTCTATGTTTTGAACCATTCCATTGACACTAGTTATAGATTCCGATGCTTCACTCCAGGTTTACTGTATCCCTTGGAACTTGTTATTGACGATGAAACACAGAAATTGCATCGTAATTAAATACATAAGGCACTATTCCGACTTAAGTACAAGAAGACTGACTCTTCTTACTGACTATGTTTGAACGATTCCTGTGACACTAGTTACAGATCGCGATGCTTCACTTCAGGTTTACTGTATCCCTTGGACCTTCTTATTGACGATGAAACACAGAAAATGCATCGGAATTAAATACAAAATTCAAAATGCCGAATGAAGTACACGAAGACTGACTCTTCTTACTGTCTATGATTTGAACCATTCCTGTGACACTAGTTATAGATTCCGATGCTTAACTCCTGGTTTACTGTATCCCTTGGACATTCATATTGACGATGAAACACAGAAATTGCATCACAATTAAATAGAAAATGCACAATGATGACTTAAGTACAATAAGACTGACTATACTTACTGACTATGTTTTGAACTACTCCTGTGACACTAGTTATAGATTCCGATGCTTCACTTCAGGATTACTGTATCGCTCTGACCTTCTTGTTGACGATGAAACACAGAAATTGCATCGGAGTTAAATACAAACGGCACAATGCCGACTTAAGTACAAGAGGACTGACTCTTCTTACTGTCTATGTTTTGAACCATTCCTGTGACACTAGTTATAAATTCCGATGCTTCACTTCAGGTTTACTGTATCCCTTGGACCTTCTTATTGACGATGAAACACAGAAAATGCATCGGAATTAAATACAATAGGCACAAAGCAGAATTAAGTACAAGAAGACTGACTCTTCTTACTGTCTGTGTTTTGAACCATTCCTGTGACACTAGCTATAGATTACGATGCTTCACTTCAGGTTTCAGGTTCACTGTACCCCTCTGACCTTCTTATTGAGGATGAAACACAGAAATTGCATCGGAATTAAATACAAAAGGCACCATGCCGACTTAAGTACAAGAAGACTGACTCTCCTTACTGACTATGTTTTGAACCATTCCTGTGACACTAGTTATAAATTCCGATGCTTCACTTCAGGTTTACTGTATACCTTGGACCTTCTTATTGACGATGAAACACAGAAATTGCATCGGAATTAAATACAAAAGGCACAAAGCAGAGATAAGTACAAGAAGACTGACTCTTCTTACTGTCTATGTTTTGAACCATTCCTGTGACACTAGTTATAGATTCCGATGCTTCACTCCAGGTTTACTGTATCCCTTGGACCTTCTTACTGAGGAAGAAACACAGAAATTGCTTCGGAATTATTTACAAAAGGCACAATGCCGACTTAAGGACAAGAAGAGTGACACTTCTTACTGTCTATGTTTTGAACCATTCCTGTAACACTAGCTATAGATTCCGAAGCTTCACTTCAGGTTTACTGTACCCCTTGGACCTTCATATTGACGATGAAACACAGAAATTACATCGGATTTAAATAGAAAGTGCACAATGTCGACGTAAGTACAAGAAGACTGACTCTTCTTACTGTCTATGTTTTGAACCATTCCTGTGACACTAGTAATAGATTCCGATGCTTCACTCCAGGTTTACTATATCCCATGGACCTTCTTATTGACGATGAAACACAGAAATTGCATCGGAAATAAATAGAAAACGCACAATGCCGACTTAAGTACGAGAAGACTGACTCTTCTTACCGACAATTTTTCAACCATTCCATTGACACTAGTTATAAATTCCGATGCTTCACTTCATGTTTACTGTATCCCTTGGACTTTCTTATTGACGATGAAACACAGAAATTGCATCGGAATTAAATAGAAAAAGCACAATGCCGACTTAAGTACAAGAAGACTGACTCATCTTACTGACTATGTTTTGAACCATTCCTGTGACACTACTTATAGATTTCTATGCTTCACCTCAGGTTTACTGTATGCCTTGGACCTTCTTATTGACGATAAAACATAGAAATTGCATCGGAATTAAATACAAAAGGCAAAATGCCGACTTAAGTACACGAAGACTGACTCTTCTTACTGTCTATGTTTTGTACCATTCCTGTGACACTAGTTATAGATTCCGATGCTACACTCCAGGTTTACTGTATCCGTTGGAATTTCTTATTGACGTTGAAACACACAAATTGCATCGGAATTAAATAGAAAAGGCACTATGCCGACGTAAGTACAAGAGGACTGACACTTCTTACTGTCTATGTTTTGAACCATTCCTGTGACACTAGTTATAGTTTCCGATGCTTCACTCCAGGTTTACTGTATCCCTTGGACCTTCTTATTGACGATGAAACACAGAAATTGCATCGGAATTAAATAGAAAAGGCACAATGCCGTCTTAACTACAAGAAGACTGACTCTTCTTACTGACTATGTTTTGAACCATTTCTGTGACACTAGTTATAGATTCCGATGCTTCCCTTCAGGATTACTGTATCCCTCTGACCTTCTTATTGACGATGAAACACAGAAATTGCATCGGAATTAAATAGAAAAGGCACAATGCCAAATTAAGTACAAGAAGACTGACTCTTCTTACTGACAATGATTTGAACCATTCCTGTGAAACTAGTTATAGATTCCGATGCTTCACCTCAGGTTTACTGTATCCCTTGGACGTTCCTATTTACGATGAAACACAGAAATTGCATCGGAATTAAATACAAAAGGCACAATGCCGACTTAAGTACAAGAAGACTGACTCTTCTTACTGCCTATGTTTTGAACTATACCATTGACACTAGTTATAGATTCCGATGCTTGTCTCCAGGTTTACTGTATCCCTCTGACCTTCTTATTGACGATGAAACACAGAAATTGCATCGGAATTAAATAGAAAAGGCACAATGCCAACTTAAGTACAAGAAGACTGACTCTTCTTACTGTCTATGTTTTGAACTATACCATTGACACTAGTTATAGATTCCGATGCTTCACTCCAGGTTTACTGTATCCCTTGGACCTTCTTATTGACGATGAAACACAGAAATTGCATCGGAATTAAATAGAAAAGGCACAATGCCGTCTTAACTACAAGAAGTCTGACTCTTCTTACTGACTATGTTTTGAACCATTTCTGTGACACTAGTTATAGATTCCGATGCTTCCCTTCAGGATTACTGTATCCCTCTGACCTTCTTATTGACGATGAAACACAGAAATTGCATCGGAATTAAATAGATAAGGCACTATGCCGACTTAAGTACAAGAAGACTGACTCTTCTTACTGACTATGTTTTGAACGATTCCTGTGACACTAGTTACAGATCCCGATGCTTCACTTCAGATTTACTGTATCCCTTGGACCTTCTTATTGACGATGAAACACAGAAATTGCATCGGAACTAAATACAAAAGGCACAAAGCAGAGATAAGTACAAGAAGACTGACTCTTCTTACTGTCTATGTTTTGAACCATTCCTGTGACACTAGTTATAGATTCCGATGCTTCACTCCAGGTTTACTGTATCCCTTGGACCTTCTTATTGTCGATGAAACACAGAAATTGCATCGGAATTAAATACAAAAGGCACAGTGCAGAATTAAGTACAAGAAGACTGACTCTTCTTACTGTCTATGTTTTGAACCATTCCTGTGACACTAGTTGTAGATTCCGATGCTTCACTCCAAGTTTACTGTATCCCTTGGACCTTCTTATTGATGATGAAACACAGAAACTGCATCGGAATTAAATACAATAGGCACAATGACGACTTAAGGACAAGAAGATAGACTCTTCTTACTGACTATGTTTTGAACCATTCCTGTGACACTAGCTATAGATTCCGATGCTTCACTTCAGGTTTACTGTACCCCTCTGACCTTCTTATTGACGATGAAACACAGAAACTGCATCGGAATTAAATACAAAAGGCACAATGCCGACTTAAGTACAAGAAGACTGACTCTTCTTACCGTCTATGTTTTGAACCATTCCATTGACACTAGTTATAGATTCCGATGCTTCACTCCAGGTTTACTGTATCCCTTGGAACTTGTTATTGACGATGAAACACAGAAATTGCATCGTAATTAAATACATAAGGCACTATTCCGACTTAAGTACAAGAAGACTGACCCTTCTTACTGACTATGTTTGAACGATTCCTGTGACACTAGTTACAGATCCCGATGCTTCACTTCAGGTTTACTGTATCCCTTGGACCTTCTTATTGACGATGAAACACAGAAAATGCATCGGATTTAAATACAAAATTCAAAATGCCGACTGAAGTACACGAAAACTGACTCTTCTTACTGTCTATGATTTGAACCATTCCTGTGACACTAGTTATAGATTCCGATGCTTAACTCCTGGTTTACTGTATCCCTTGGACATTCATATTGACGATGAAACACAGAAATTGCATCACAATTAAATAGAAAATGCACAATGATGACTTAAGTACAATAAGACTGACTATACTTACTGACTATGGTTTGAACTATTCCTGTGACACTAGTTATAGATTCCGATGCTTCACTTCAGGATTACTGTATCGCTCTGACCTTCTTATTGACGATGAAACACAGAAATTGCATCGGAGTTAAATACAAACGGCACAATGCCGACATAAGTACAAGAGGACTGACTCTTCTTACTGTCTATGTTTTGAACCATTCCTGTGACACTAGTTATAAATTCCGATGCTTCACTTCAGGTTTACTGTATCCCTTGGACCTTCTTATTGACGATGAAACACAGAAAATGCATCGGAATTAAATACAATAGGCACAAAGCAGAATTAAGTACAAGAAGACTGACTCTTCTTACTGTCTGTGTTTTGAACCATTCCTGTGACACTAGCTATCGATTACGATGCTTCACTTCAGGTTTCAGGTTCACTGTACCCCTCTGACCTTCTTATTGAGGATGAAACACAGAAATTGCATCGGAATTAAATACAAAAGGCACCATGCCGACTTAAGTACAAGAAGACTGACTCTCCTTACTGACTATGTTTTGAACCATTCCTGTGACACTAGTTATAAATTCCGATGCTTCACTTCAGGTTTACTGTATACCTTGGACCTTCTTATTGACGATGATACACAGAAATTGCATCGGAATTAAATACAAAACGCACAAAGCAGAGATAAGTACAAGAAGACTGACTCTTCTTACTGTCTATGTTTTGAACCATTCCTGTGACACTAGTTATAGATTCCGATGCTTCACTCCAGGTTTACTGTATCCCTTGGACCTTCTTACTGAGGATGAAACACAGAAATTGCTTCGGAATTATTTACAAAAGGCACAATGCCGACTTAAGGACAAGAAGAGTGACACTTCTTACTGTCTATGTTTTGAACCATTCCTGTGACACTAGCTATAGATTCCGATGCTTCACTCCAGGTTTACTATATCCCATGGACCTTCTTATTGACGATGAAACACAGAAATTGCATCGGAAATAAATAGAAAACGCACAATGCCGACTTAAGTACGAGAAGACTGACTCTTCTTGCTGACAATTTTTTCAACCATTCCATTGACACTAGTTATAAAATCCGATGCTTCACTTCATGTTTACTGTATCCCTTGGACTTTCTTATTGACGATGAAACACAGAAATTGCATCGGAATTAAATAGAAAAAGCACAATGCCGACTTAAGTACAAGAAGACTGACTCATCTTACTGACTATGTTTTGAACCATTCCTGTGACACTACTTATAGATTCCTATGCTTCACCTCAGGTTTACTGTATGCCTTGGACCTTCTTATTGACGATAAAACATAGAAATTGCATCGGAATTAAATACAAAAGGCAAAATGCCGACTTAAGTACACGAAGACTGACTCTTCTTACTGTCTATGTTTTGAACCATTCCTGTGACACTAGTTATAGATTCCGATGCTACACTCCAGGTTTACTGTATCCGTTGGAATTTCTTATTGACGTTGAAACACACAAATTGCATCGGAATTAAATAGAAAAGGCACTATGCCGACGTAAGTACAAGAAGACTGACACTTCTTACTGTCTATGATTTGAACCATTCCTGTGACACTAGTTATAGTTTCCGATGCTTCACTCCAGGTTTACTGTATCCCTTGGACCTTCTTATTGACGATGAAACACAGAAATTGCATCGGAATTAAATACAAAAGGCACAATGCCGACTTAAGTACAAGAAGACTGACTCTTCTTACTGCCTATGTTTTGAACTATACCATTGACACTAGTTATAGATTCCGATGCTTGACTCCAGGTTTACTGTATCCATTGGACCTTTTTATTGACGATGAAACACAGAAATTGCATCGGAATTAAATAGATAAGGCACTATGCCGACTTAAGTACAAGAAGACTGACTCTTCTTACTGACTATGTTTTGAACGATTCCTGTGACACTAGTTACAGATCCCGATGCTTCACTTCAGATTTACTGTATCCATTGGACCTTCTTAGTCACGATGAAACACAGAAATTGCATCGCAATTAAATACAAAAGGCAAATAGCCGACTGAAGTACACGAAGACTGACTCTTCTTACTGTCTATGATTTGAACCATTCTTGTGACACTAGTTACGGATTCCGATGTTTCCCTCCAGGTTTACTGTATCCCTTGGACCTTCTTATTGACGATAAAACACAGAAATTTCATCGGAATTAAAAACAAAAGGCACAATGCCGACTTAAGTAGAAGAAGACTAACTCTTCTTACTAACTAAGCTTTGAACCATTCCTGTTGCACTAGTTATGGATTCCGATGTTTCACTTCAGGTTTACCGTATCCCTCTGACCTTCTTATTGACGATGAAACACAGAAATTGCATCGGAGTTAAATACAAACGGCACAATGCCGACTTAAGTACAAGAGGACTGACTCTTCTTACTGTCTATGTTTTGAACCATTCCTGTGACACTAGTTATAAATTCCGATGCTTTACTTCAGGTTTACTGTATCCCTTGGACCTTCTTATTGACGATGAAACACAGAAAATGCATCGGAATTAAATACAATAGGCACAAAGCAGAATTAAGTACAAGAAGACTGACTCTTCTTACTGTCTGTGTTTTGAACCATTCCTGTGACACTAGCTATAGATTACGATGCTTCACTTCAGGTTTCAGGTTCACTGTACCCCTCTGACCTTCTTATTGACGATGAAACACAAAAATTGCATCGGAATTAAATACAAAAGGCACCATGCCGACTTAAGTACTAGAAGACTGACTCTCCTTACTGACTATGCTTTGAACCATTCCTGTGACACTAGTTATAAATTCCGATGCTTCACTTCAGGTTTACTGTATACCTTGGACCTTCTTATTGACGATGAAACACAGAAATTGCATCGGAACTAAATACAAAAGGCACAAAGCAGAGATAAGTACAAGAAGAGTGACTCTTCTTACTGTCTATGTTTTGAACCATTCCTGTGACACTAGTTATAGATTCCGATGCTTCACTCCAGGTTTACTGTATCCCTTGGACCTTCTTATTGTCGATGAAACACAGAAATTGCATCGGAATTAAATACAAAAGGCACAGTGCAGAATTAAGTACAAGAAGACAGACTCTTCTTACTGTCTATGTTTTGAACCATTCCTGTGACACTAGTTATAGATTCCGATGCTTCACTCCAAGTTTACTGTATCCCTTCGACCTTCTTAATGATGATGAAACACAGAAACTGCATCGGAATTAAATACAATAGGCACAATGACGACTTAAGGACAAGAAGACTGACTCTTCTTACTGACTATGTTTTGAACCATTCCTGTGACACTAGCTATAGATTCCGATGCTTCACTTCAGGTTTACTGTACCCCTCTAACCTTCTTATTGACGATGAAACACAGAAACTGCATCGGAATTAAATACAAAAGGCACAATGCCGACTTAAGTACAAGAAGACTGACTTTTCTTACCGTCTATGTTTTGAACCATTCCATTGACACTAGTTATAGATTCCGATGCTTCACTCCAGGTTTCAGGTTCACTGTACCCCTCTGACCTTCTTATTGAGGATGAAACACAGAAATTGCATCGGAATTAAATACAAAAGGCACCATGCCGACTTAAGTACAAGAAGACTGACTCTCCTTACTGACTATGTTTTGAACCATTCCTGTGACACTAGTTATAAATTCCGATGCTTCACTTCAGGTTTACTGTATACCTTGGACCTTCTTATTGACGATGAAACACAGAAATTGCATCGGAATTAAATACAAAAGGCACAAAGCAGAGATAAGTACAAGAAGACTGACTCTTCTTACTGTCTATGTTTTGAACCATTCCTGTGACACTAGTTATAGATTCCGATGCTTCACTCCAGGTTTACTGTATCCCTTGGACCTTCTTACTGAGGATGAAACACAGAAATTGCTTCGGAATTATTTACAAAAGGCACAATGCCGACTTAAGGACAAGAAGACTGACACTTCTTACTGTCTATGTTTTGAACCATTCCTGTGACACTAGCTATAGATTCCGAAGCTTCACTTCAGGTTTACTGTACTCCTTGGACCTTCATATTGACGATGAAACACAGAAATTGCATCGGATTTAAATAGAATGTGCACAATGTCGACGTAAGTACAAGAAGACTGACTCTTCTTACTGTCTATGTTTTGAACCATTCCTGTGACACTAGTAATAGATTCCGATGCTTCACTTCAGGTTTACTATATCCCATGGACCTTCTTATTGACGATGAAACACAGAAATTGCATCGGAAATAAATAGAAAACGCACAATGCCGACTTAAGTACGAGAAGACTGACTCTTCTTACTGACAATGTTTTCAACCATTCCATTGACACTAGTTATAAATTCCGATGCTTCACTTCATGTTTACTGTATCCCTTGGACTTTCTTATTGACGATGAAACACAGAAATTGCATCGGAATTAAATAGAAAAAGCACAATGCCGACTTAAGTACAAGAAGACTGACTCTTCTTACTGACTACGTTTTGAACCATTCCTGTGATACTAGTCATAGATCCGATGCATCACTACAGATTTACTGTATACCTTGGACCTTCTTGTTGACGATGAAACACAGAAATTGCATCGGAATTAAATACAAACGGCACAATGCCGACTTAAGTACAATAAGACTGACTCTTCTTACTGTCTAGGTTTTGAACCATTCCTGTGACACTAGTTATAGATTTCGATGCTTCACTTCAGGTTTACTGTATTCCTTGGACCTTATTATTGACGATGAAACACAGAAAATACATCGGAATTAAATACAAAAGGCACAATGCCGACTTAAGTACATGAAGACCGACTCTTCCTACTGACTATGTTTGAACCATTCCTGTGACACCCGTTATAAATTCCGATGCTTCACTTGAGGTTTACTGTATCCCTTGGACCTTGTTATTGACGATGAAACACAGATATTGCATCGGAATTAAATACAAAAGGCACAATGCCGAATTAAGTACAAGAAGACTGACTGTTCTTACTGTCTATGTTTTGAACCATTTCTGTGACACTAGTTATAGATTCCGATGCCTCACTCCTGGTTTACTGCATCCCTTGGACCTTCTTATTGACGATGAAACACAGAAATAGCATCGGAATTAAATACAAAAGGCACAATGCCGAATTAAGTACAAGAAGACTGACTCTTCTTACTGACTATGTTTTGTACGATTGCTGTGACACTAGTTATGGATTCCGATGCTTCACTTCAGGTTTACTGTATCCCTTGGACCTTCTTAATGACTATGAAACACAAAAATTGCATCGGAATTAAATACAAAAGGCAAAATGCCGACTGAAGTGCACGAAGACTGACTCTTCTTGCAGTCTATGATTTGAACCATTCCTGTGACACTAGTTACAGATTCCGATGCTTCACTCCAGGTTTACTGTGTCCCTTGGACCTTCTCATTGACGATGAAACACAGAAATTGCATCGGAATTAAATACAAAAGGCAAAATGCCGACTGAAGTGCACGAAGACTGACTCTTCTTGCAGTCTATGATTTGAACCATTCTTGTGACACTAGTTACAGATTCCGATGCTTGACTTCAGGTTTACTGTATACCTCTGACCTTCTTATTGACGATGAAACACAGAAATTGCATCCGAATTGAATACAAAAGGCACAATGCCGAATTAAGTTCTAGAAGACTGACTCTTCTTACTGTCTATTTTTGAACCAGTCCTGTGACACTAGTTATAGATTCCGATGCTTCACTCCTGTTTTACTGCATCCCTTGGACCTTCTTTTTGACGATGAAACACACAAATTGCATCGGAATTAGATAGAAAAGGCACTATGCCGACTTAAGTACAAGAAGACTGACTCTTCTTACTGACTATGCTTTGAACGATTCCTGTGACACTAGTTATAGATGCCGATGCTTCACTTCAGGTTTACTGTATCCCTTGGACCTTCTTATTGACTATGAAACACAAAAATTGCATCGGAATTAAATACAAAAGGCAAAATGCCGACTGAAGTGCACGAAGACTGACTCTTCTTACAGTCTATGATTTGAACCATTCCTGTGACACTAGTTAAGGATTCCGATGCTTCACTCCAGGTTTACTGTGTCCCTTGGACCTTCTTATTGACGATGAAACACAGAAATTGCATCGGAATTAAATACAAAATGCACAATGCCGACTTAAGTACAAGAAGAATGACTCTTCTTACTGACTATGTTTGAACCATTCCTGTGACACTAGTTATAGATTCCGATGCTACACTCCAGGTTTACTGTATCCCTTGGACCTTCTTATTGACGTTGAAACAAACAAATTGCATCGGAATTAAATAGAAAAGGCACTATGCCGACGTAAGTACAAGAAGACTGACTCTTCTTACTGACTATTCTTTGAACGATTCCTGTGACACTAGTTATAGATGCCGATGCTTCACTTCAGGTTTACTGTATCCCTTGGACCTTCTTATTGACTATGAAACACAAAAATTGCGTCGGAATTAAATACAAAAGGCAAAATGCCGACTGAAGTGCACGAAGACTGACTCTTCTTACAGTCTATGACTTGAACCATTCCTGTGACACTAGTTAAGGATTCCGATGCTTCACTCCAGGTTTACTGTGTCCCTTGGACCTTCTTATTGACGATGAAACACAGAAATTGCATCGGAATTAAATACAAAAGGCACAATGCCGACTTAAGTACAAGAAGAATGACTCTTCTTACTGACTATGTTTGAACCATTCCTGTGACACTAGTTATGGATTCCGATGCTTCACCTCAGGTTTACTGTATCCCTTGGACGTTCCTATTTACGATGAAACATAGAAATTGCATCGGAATTAAATACAAAAGGCACAATGCCGACTTAAGTACAAAAAGACTGACTCTCCTTACTGCCTATGTTATGAACCATTCCTGTGACACTAGTTATAAATTCCGATGCTTCACTTCAGGTTTACTGTATACCTTGGACCTTCTTATTGACGATGAAACACAGAAATTGCATCGGAATTAAATACAAAAGGCAAAATGCCGACTTCAGTACAAGAAGACTGACTCTTCTTACTGTCTATGTTTTGAACCATTCCTGTGACACTAGTTATAGATTCCGATGCTTCACTCCAGGTTTACTGTATCCCTTGGACCTTCTTATTGAGGATGAAACACAGAAATTGCTTCGGAATTAATTATAAAAAGCACAATGCCGACTTAAGGACAAGAAGACTGACACTTCTTACTGTCTATGTTTTGAACCATTCCTGTGACACTAGCTATAGATTCCGAAGCTTCACTTCAGGTTTACTGCATCCCTTGGACCTTCATATTGACGATGAAACACAGAAATTGCATCGGATTTAAATAGAAAGGGCACAATGTCGACGTAAGTAGAAGAAGACTGACTCTTCTTACTGTCTATGTTTTGAACCGTTCCTGTGACACTAGTAATAGATTCCGATGCTTCACTCCAGATTTACTATATCCCATGGACCTTCTTATTGACAATGAAACATAGAAATTGCATCGGAAATAAATAGAAAAGGCACAATGCCGACTTAAGTACAAGAAGACCGACTCTTCATACTGACAATGTTTTGAACCATTCCATTGACACTAGTTATAAATTCCGATGCTTCACTTCATGTTTACTGTATCCCTTGGACTTTCTTATTGACGATGAAACACAGAAATTGCATCGGAATTAAATAGAAAAGGCACAATGCCGACTTAAGTACAAGAAGACTGACTCTTCTTACTGACTATGTTTTGAACCATTCCTGTGACACTAGTCATAGATCCGATGCATCACTACAGATTTACTGTATACCTTGGACCTTCTTGTTGACGATGAAACACAGAAATTGCATCGGAATTAAATACAAACGGCACAATGCCGTCTTAAGTACAATAAGACTGACTCTTCTTACTGTCTATGTTTTGAACCATTCCTTTGACACTAGATATAGATTTCGATGCTTCACTTCAGGTTTACTGTATTCCTTGGACCTTTTTATTGACGATGAAACACAGAAAACGCATCGGAATTAAATACAAAACTCACAATGCCGACTTAAGTACGTGAAGACCGACTCTTCCTAGTGACTATGTTTGAACCATTCCTGTGACTCCCGTTATAAATTCCGATGCTTCACTTGAGGTTTAGTGTATCAGTTGGACCTTGTTATTGACGATGAAACACAGAAATTGCATCGGAATTAAATACAAAAGGCACAATGCCGAATTAAGTACAAGAAGACTGACTCTTCTTACTGTCTATGTTTTGAACCATTTCTGTGACACTAGTTATAGATTCCGATGCTTCACTCCTGGTTTACTGCTTCCCTTGGACCTTCTTATTGACGATGAAACACAGAAATTGCATCGGAATTAAATACAAAAGGCACAATGCCGAATTAAGTACAAGAAGACTGACTCCTCTTACTGTCTATGTTTTGAACCATTCCTGTGACACTAGCTATAGATTCCGATGCTTCACTTCAGGTTTACTGTATCCATCTGACCTTCTTAATGACGATGAAACACAGACATTGCATCGTAATTAAATCCAAAAGGCACAATGCCGACTTAAGTAGAAGAAGACTGACTCTTCTTACCGTCCATGTTTTGAACCATACCATTGACACTACTTATAGATTCCGATGCATCACTCCAGGTTTACTGTATCCCTTGGACCTTCTTATTGACGATGAAACACACAAATTGCATCGGAATTCAGTAGAAAAGGCACTATGTCGACTTAAGTACAAGAAGACTGACTCTTCTTACAGACTATGTTTTGAACGATTCCTGTGACACCAGTTATAAATTCCGATGCTACACTTCAGGTTAACTGTATCCCTTGGACCTTCTTATTGACTATGAAACACAAAAATTGCATCGGAATTAAATACAAAAGGCAAAATGCCGACTGAAGTGCACGAAGACTGACTCTTCTTACAGGGTATGATTTGAACCATTCCTGTGACACTAGTTACAGATTCCGATGCTTCACTCCAGGTTTACTGTGTCCCTTGGACCTTCTTATTGACGATGAAACACAGAAATTGCATCGGAATTAAATACAAAAGGCACAATGCCGACTTAAGTACAAGAAGACTGACTCTTCTTACTGACTATGCTTTGAACCATTCCTGTGACACTAGTTATGGATTCCGATGCTTCACTTCAGGTTTACGGTATCCCTCTGACCTTCTTATTGACGATGAAACACAGAAATTGCATCGGAATGGAATACAAAAGGCACAATGCAGAATTAAGTTCTAGAAGACTGACTCTTCTTACTGTCTATTTTTGAACCAGTCCTGTGACACTAGTTATAGACTCCGATGCTTCACTCCAGGTTTACTGTATCCCTTGGTCCTTCTTATTGACGATTAAACACAGAAATTGCATCGGAATTAAATAGAAAAGGTACAATGCCAACTTAAGTACAAGAAGACTGACTCTTCTTACTGAGTATGTTTTGAACCATTCCTGTGACACCAGTTATAAATTCCGATGCTACACTTCTAGTTTACTGTATCCCTTGGACATTCTTATTGACGATGAAACACAGAAATTGCATCGGAATTAAATACAAAAGGCACAGTGCAGAATTAAGTACAATGAGACTGACTCTTCTTACTGTCTATGTTTTGAAATATTCCATTGACACTAGTTATAGATTCCGATGCTCCACTCCAGGTTTACTGTATCCCTTGGACCTTGTTATTGACGATGAAACACAGAAATTGCATCGGAATGAAATAGAAAAAGTACAATGCCGACTTAAGTACAAGAAGACGGACTCTTCTTACTAACTATGCTTTGAACCATTCCTGTGACACTACTTATAGATTCCGATGCTTCACCTCAGGTTTACTGTATGCCTTGGACCTTCTTATTGACGATAAAACACAGAAATTGCATCGGAATTAAATAAAAAAGGCAAAATGCCGACTTAAGTACACGAAACTGACTCTTCTTACTGTCTATGTTTTGAACCATTCCTGTGACACTAGTTATAGTTTCCGATGCTTCACTCCAGATTTACTGTATCCCTTGGACCTTCTTATTGACGATGAAACACAGAAATTGCATCGGAATTAAATAGAAAAGGCACAATGCCGTCTTAACTACAAGAAGACTGACTCTTCTTACTGACTATGTTTTGAACCATTCCTGTGACACTAGTTATAGATTCCGATGCTACACTTCTAGTTTACTGTATCCCTTGGACCTTGTTATTGACGATGAAACACAGAAATTGCATCGGAATTAAATACAAAAGGAACAATGCCGAATTAAGTACAAGAAGACTGACTCTTCTTACTGTCTATGTTTTGAACCATTTCTGTGACACTAGTTATAGATTCCGAAGCTTCACTCCTGTTTTACTGCATCCCTTGGACCTTCTTTTTGACGATGAAACACAGAAATTGCATCGGAATTAAATAGAAATGGCACTATGCCGACTTAAGTACAATAAGACTGACTCTTCTTACTGACTATGCTTTGAACGATTCCTGTGACACTAGTTATAGATCCCGATGCTTCACTTCAGGTTTACTGTATCCCTTGGACCTTCTTATTGACTATGAAACACAAAAATTGCATCGGAATTAAATACAAAAGGCAAAATGCCGACTGAAGTGCACGAAGACTGGCTCTTCTTACAGTCTATGATTTGAACCATTCCTGTGACACTAGTTACAGATTCCGATGCTTCACTCCAGGTTTACTGTGTCCCTTGGACCTTCTTATTGACGATGAAACACAGAAATTGCATCGCAATTAAATACAAAAGGCACAATGCCGACTTAAGTACAAGAAGACTGTCTCTTCTTACTGACTATGTTTTGAACCATTCCTGTGACACTAGTTATGGATTCCGATGCTCCACTTCAGGTTTACTGTATCTCTCTGACCTTCTTATTGACGATGAAACTCAGAAATGGCATCGGAATTGAATGCAAAAGGCACAATGCCGACTTAAGTTCTAGAAGACTGACTCTTCTTACTGTCTATTTCGAATCAGTCCTGTGACACTAGTTATAGACTCCGATGCTTCTCTCCAGGTTTACTGTATCCCTTGGTCCTTCTTATTGACGATTAAACACAGAAATTGCATCGGAATGAAATAAAAAAGGCACAATGCCGACTTAAGTACAAGAAGACTGACTCTTCTTACTGACTGTGTTTTGAACCATTCCTGTGACACTAGTTATAAATTCCGATGCTACACTTCAGGTTTACTGTATCCCGTGGACATTCTTATTGACGATGAAACACAGAAATTGCATCGGAATTAAATACAAAAGGCACAGTGCAGAATTAAGTACAAGGATACTGACTCTTCTTACTGTCTATGTTTTTAAATATTCCATTGACACTAGTTATAGATTCCGATGCTTCACTCCATGTTTACTGTATCCCATGGACCTTGTTATTGACGATGAAACACAGAAATTGCATCGGAATTAAATAGAAAATGTACAATGCCGACTTAAGTACAAGAAGACTGACTCTTCTTACTGACTATGATTTGAACCATTCCTGTGAAACTAGTTATAGATTCCGATGCTTCACCTCAGGTTTACTGTATCCCTTGGACGTTCCTATTTACGATGAAACACAGATATTGCATCGGAATTAAATACAAAAGGCACAATGCCGACTTAAGTACAAGAAGACTGACTCTCCTTACTGACTATGTTATGAACCATTCCTGTGACACTAGTTATAAATTCCGATGCCTCACTTCAGGTTTACTGTATACCTTGGACCTTCTTATTGACGATGAAACACAGAAATAGCATCGGAATTAAATACAAAAGGCAAAATGCCGACTTCAGTACAAGAAGACTGACTCTTCTTACTGTCTATGTTTTGAACCATTCCTGTGATACTAGTGATAGATTCCGATGCTTCACTCCAGGTTTACTGTATCCCTTGGACCTTCTTATTGAGGATGAAACACAGAAATTGCTTCGGAAATAATTACAAAAAGCACAATGCCGACTTAAGGACAAGAAGACTGACACTTCTTACTGTCTATGTTTTGAACCATTCCTGTGACACTAGCTATAGATTCCGAAGCTTCACTTCAGGTTTACTGCATCCATTGGACCTTCATATTGACGATGAAACACTGAAATTGCATCGGATTTAAATAGAAAGGGCACAATGTCGACGTAAGTACAAGAAGACTGACTTTTCTTACTGACTATGTTTTGAACCATTCCTGTGACACTAGTCATAGATCCGATGCATCACTACAGATTTACTGTATACCTTGGACCTTCTTGTTGCCGATGAAACACAGAAATTGCATCGGAATTAAATACAAACGGCACAATGCCGACTTAAGTTCAATAAGACTGACTCTTCTTACTGTCTATGTTCTGAACCATTCCTGTGACACTAGATATAGATTTCGATGCTTCACTTCTGGTTTACTGTATTCCTTGGACCTTTTTATTGACGATGAAACACAGAAAATGCATCGGAATTAAATACAAAAGGCACAATGCCGACTTAAGTACATAAAGACCGACTCTTCCTACTGACTATGTTTCAACCATTCCTGTGACACCCGTTATAAATTCCGATGCTTCACTTGAGGTTTACTGTATCCCTTGGACCTTGTTATTGACGATGAAACACAGAAATTGCATCGGAATTAAATACAAAAGGCACAATGCCGAATTAAGTACAAGAAGACTGACTCTTCTTACTGTCTATGTTTTGAACCATTTCTGTGACACTAGTTATAGATTCCGATGCTTCACTCCTGGTTTACTGCATCCCTTGGACCTTCTTATTGACGATGAAACACAGAAATTGCATCGGAATTAAATACAAAAGGCAAAATGCCGACTTAAGTACAAGAAGACTGACTCTTCTTACCGTCCATGTTTTGAACCATACCATTGACACTAGTTATAGATTCCGATGCTTCACTCCAGGTTTACTGTATCCCTTGGACCTTCTTATTGACGATGAAACACACAAATTGCATCGGAATTCAGTAGAAAAGGCACTATGCCGACTTAAGTACAAGAAGACTGACTCTTCTTACTGACAATGTTTTGAACGATTCCTGTGACACTAGTTATAGATCCCGATGCTTCACTTCAGGTTTACTGTATCCCTTTGACCTTCTTATTGACTATGAAACACAAAAATTGCATCGGAATTAAATACAACAGGCAAAATGCCGACTGAAGTGCACGAAGACTGACTCTTCTTACTGGATATGATTTGAACCATTCCTGTGACACTAGTTACAGATACCGATGCTTCACTCCAGGTTTACTGTGTCCCTTGGACCTTCTTATTGACGATGAAACACAGAAAGTGCATCGGAATTAAATACAAAAGGCACAATGCCGACTTAAGTACAAGAAGACTGACTCTTCTTACTGACTATGCTTTGAACCATTCCTGTGACACTAGTTATGGATTCCGATGCTTCACTTCAGGTTTACTGTATCCGTCTGACCTTCTTCTTGACGATGAAACACAGAAATTGCATCGGAATTGAATACAAAAGGCACAATGCCGAATTAAGTTCTAGAAGACTGACTCTTCTTACTGTCTATTTTTGAACCAGTCCTGTGACACTAGTTATAGACTCCGATGCTTCACTCCAGGTTTACTGTATCCCTTGGTCCTTCTTATTGACGATTAAACACAGAAATTGCATCGGAATTAAATAGAAAAGGTACAATGCCAACTTAAGTACAAGAAGACTGACTCTTCTTACTGAGTATGTTTTGAACCATTCCTGTGACACCAGTTATAAATTCCGATGCTACACTTCTAGTTTACTGTATCCCTTGGACATTCTTATTGACGATGAAACACAGAAATTGCATCGGAATTAAATACAAAAGGCACAGTGCAGAATTAAGTACAATGAGACTGACTCTTCTTACTGTCTATGTTTTGAAATATTCCATTGACACTAGTTATGGATTCCGATGCTCCACTCCAGGTTTACTGTATCCCTTGGACCTTGTTATTGACGATGAAACACAGAAATTGCATCGGAATGAAATAGAAAAGGTACAATGCCGACTTAAGTACAAGAAGACGGACTCTTCTTACTAACTATGCTTTGAACCATTCCTGTGACACTACTTATAGATTCCGATGCTTCACCTCAGGTTTACTGTATGCCTTGGACCTTCTTATTGACGATAAAACACAGAAATTGCATCGGAATTAAATAAAAAAGGCAAAATGCCGACTTAAGTACACGAAACTGACTCTTCTTACTGTCTATGTTTTGAACCATTCCTGTGACACTAGTTATCGATTCCGATGCTACACTCCAGGTTTACTGTATCCCTTGGACCTTCTTATTGACGTTGAAACACACAAATTGCATCGGAATTAAATAGAAAAGGCAGTATGCCGACGTAAGTACAAGAAGACTGACTCTTCTTACTGTCTATGTTTTGAACCATTCCTGTGACACTAGTTATAGTTTCCGATGCTTCACTCCAGATTTACTGTATCCCTTGGACCTTCTTATTGACGATGAAACACAGAAATTGCATCGGAATTAAATAGAAAAGGCACAATGCCGTCTTAACTACAAGAAGACTGACTCTTCTTACTGACTATGTTTTGAACCATTCCTGTGACACTAGTTATAGATTCCGATGCTACACTTCTAGTTTACTGTATCCCTTGGACCTTGTTATTGACGATGAAACACAGAAATTGCATCGGAATTAAATACAAAAGGCACAATGCCGAATTAAGTACAAGAAGACTGACTCTTCTTACTGTCTATGTTTTGAACCATTTCTGTGACACTAGTTATAGATTCCGATGCTTCACTCCTGTTTTACTGCATCCCTTGGACCTTCTTTTTGACGATGAAACACAGAAATTGCATCGGAATTAAATAGAAATGGCACTATGCCGACTTAAGTACAATAAGACTGACTCTTCTTACTGACTATGCTTTGAACGATTCCTGTGACACTAGTTATAGATCCCGATGCTTCACTTCAGGTTTACTGTATCCCTTGGACCTTCTTATTGACTATGAAACACAAAAATTGCATCGGAATTAAATACAAAAGGCAAAATGCCGACTGAAGTGCACGAAGACTGGCTCTTCTTACAGTCTATGATTTGAACCATTCCTGTGACACTAGTTACAGATTCCGATGCTTCACTCCAGGTTTACTGTGTCCCTTGGACCTTCTTATTGACGATGAAACACAGAAATTGCATCGCAATTAAATACAAAAGGCACAATGCCGACTTAAGTACAAGAAGACTGTCTCTTCTTACTGACTATGTTTTGAACCATTCCTGTGACACTAGTTATGGATTCCGATGCTCCACTTCAGGTTTACTGTATCTCTCTGACCTTCTTATTGACGATGAAACACAGAAATGGCATCGGAATTGAATGCAAAAGGCACAATGCCGACTTAAGTTCTAGAAGACTGACTCTTCTTACTGTCTATTTTGAATCAGTCCTGTGACACTAGTTATAGACTCCGATGCTTCACTCCAGGTTTACTGTATCCCTTCGTCCTTCGTATTGACGATTAAACACAGAAATTGCATCGGAATGAAATAAAAAAGGCACAATGCCGACTTAAGTACAAGAAGACTGACTCTTCTTACTGACTGTGTTTTGAACCATTCCTGTGACACTAGTTATAAATTCCGATGCTACACTTCAGGTTTACTGTATCCCGTGGACATTCTTATTGACGATGAAACACAGAAATTGCATCGGAATTAAATACAAAAGGCACAGTGCAGAATTAAGTACAAGGATACTGACTCTTCTTACTGTCTATGTTTTTAAATATTCCATTGACACTAGTTATAGATTCCGATGCTTCACTCCATGTTTACTGTATCCCTTGGACCTTGTTATTGACGATGAAACACAGAAATTGCATCGGAATTAAATAGAAAATGTACAATGCCGACTTAAGTACAAGAAGACTGACTCTTCTTACTGACTATGATTTGAACCATTCCTGTGAAACTAGTTATAGATTCCGATGCTTCACCTCAGGTTTACTGTATCCCTTGGACGTTCCTATTTACGATGAAACACAGATATTGCATCGGAATTAAATACAAAAGGCACAATGCCGACTTAAGTACAAGAAGACTGACTCTCCTTACTGACTATGTTATGAACCATTCCTGTGACACTAGTTATAAATTCCGATGCCTCACTTCAGGTTTACTGTATACCTTGGACCTTCTTATTGACGATGAAACACAGAAATAGCATCGGAATTAAATACAAAAGGCAAAATGCCGACTTCAGTACAAGAAGACTGACTCTTCTTACTGTCTATGTTTTGAACCATTCCTGTGATACTAGTGATAGATTCCGATGCTTCACTCCAGGTGTACTGTATCCCTTGGACCTTCTTATTGAGGATGAAACACAGAAATTGCTTCGGAAATAATTACAAAAAGCACAATGCCGACTTAAGGACAAGAAGACTGACACTTCTTACTGTCTATGTTTTGAACCATTCCTGTGACACTAGCTATAGATTCCGAAGCTTCACTTCAGGTTTACTGCATCCATTGGACCTTCATATTGACGATGAAACACTGAAATTGCATCGGATTTAAATAGAAAGGGCACAATGTCGACGTAAGTACAAGAAGACTGACTTTTCTTACTGACTATGTTTTGAACCATTCCTGTGACACTAGTCATAGATCCGATGCATCACTACAGATTTACTGTATACCTTGGACCTTCTTGTTGCCGATGAAACACAGAAATTGCATCGGAATTAAATACAAAAGGCACAATGCCGACTTAAGTACATAAAGACCGACTCTTCCTACTGACTATGTTTGAACCATTCCTGTGACACCCGTTATAAATTCCGATGCTTCACTTGAGGTTTACTGTATCCCTTGGACCTTGTTATTGACGATGAAACACAGAAATTGCATCGGAATTAAATACAAAAGGCACAATGCCGAATTAAGTACAAGAAGACTGACTCTTCTTACTG
Source organism: Schistocerca piceifrons (assembly GCF_021461385.2). Lineage (NCBI taxonomy): Eukaryota > Metazoa > Arthropoda > Insecta > Orthoptera > Acrididae > Schistocerca > Schistocerca piceifrons. The sequence goes on along the minus strand of NW_025727575.1, from coordinate 102,776 downwards.
TCTATGTTTTGAACCATTTCTGTGACACTAGTTATAGATTCCGATGCTTCACTCCTGGTTTACTGCATCCCTTGGACCTTCTTATTGACGATGAAACACAGAAATTGCATCGGAATTAAATACAAAAGGCACAATGGCGACTTAAGGACAACAAGATTGACTCTTCTTACTGACTATGTTTTGAACCATTCCTGTGACACTAGCTATAGATTCCGATGCTTCACTTCAGGTTTACTGTATCCCTCTGACCTTCTTAATGACGATGAAACACAGACATTGCATCGTAATTAAATCCAAAAGGCACAATGCCGACTTAAGTACAAGAAGACTGACTCTTCTTACCGTCCATGTTTTGAACCATACCATTGACACTAGTTATAGATTCCGATGCTTCACTCCAGGTTTACTGTATCCCTTGGACCTTCTTATTGACGATGAAACACACAAATTGCATCGGAATTCAGTAGAAAAGGCACTATGCCGACTTAAGTACAAGAAGACTGACTCTTCTTACTGACTATGTTTTGAACGGTTCCTGTGACACTAGTTATAGATCCCGATGCTTCACTTCAGGTTTACTGTATCCCTTTGACCTTCTTATTGACTATGAAACACAAAAATTGCATCGGAATTAAATACAAAAGGCAAAATGCCGACTGAAGTGCACGAAGACTGACTCTTCTTACTGGATATGATTTGAACCATTCCTGTGACACTAGTTACAGATACCGATGCTTCACTCCAGGTTTACTGTGTCCCTTGGACCTTCTTATTGACGATGAAACACAGAAAGTGCATCGGAATTAAATACAAAAGGCACAATGCCGACTTAAGTACAAGAAGACTGACTCTTCTTACTGTCTATGTTTTGAACCATTCCATTGACACTAGTTATAGATTCCGATGCTTCACTCCAGGTTTACTGTGTCCCATGGAACTTGTTATTGACGATGAAACACAGAAATTACATCGGAATTAAATAGGTAAGGCACTATGCCGACTTAAGTACAAGAACACTGACTCTTCTTACTGACTATGTTTTGAACGATTCCTGTGACACTAGTTACAGATCCCGATGCTTCACTTCAGGTTTACTGTATCCTTTGGACCTTCTTATTGACGATGAAACACAGAAATTGCATCGGAATTAAATACAAAGGGCAAAATGCCGACTGAAGTACACGAAGACTGACTCTTCTTACTGTCTATGATTTGAACCGTTCCTGTGACACTAGTTACAGATTCCGATGTTTCCCTCCAGGTTTACTGTATCCCTTGGACCTTCTTATTGACGATGAAACACAGTAATTGCATTGGAATTAAATACAGAATGCACAATGCCGAATTAAGTTCAAGAAGACTGACTCTTCTTACTGTCTATTTTTGAACTAGTCCTTTGACACTAGTTATAGACTCCGATGATTCACTCCACGTTTACTGTGTCCCTTGGTCCTTCTTATTGACGATGAAACACAGAAATTGCATCGGAATTAAATACAAAAGGCACAGTGCAGAATTAAGTATAAGGAGACTGACTTTTCTTACTGTCTATGATTTGAACCATTCCTGTGACACTAGTTATAGATTCCGATGCTTCACTCCAAGTTTACTGTATCCCTTGGACCTTCTTATTGACGATGAAACACAGAAATTGCATCATAAGTAATTACAAAAGGCACAATGACGACTTAAGGACAAGAAGACTGACTCTTCTTTTTGACTATGTTTTGAACCATTCCTGTGACACTAGCTATAGATTCCGATGCTTCACTTCACGTTTACTGTACCCCTCTGACCTTCTTATTGACGATGAAACACAGAAACTGCATCGGAATTAAATACAAAAGCCACAATGCCGACTTAAGGACAAGAAGACTGACTCTTCTTACTGTCTAATTTTTGAACCATACCATTGAGACTAGTTATAGATTCCGATGCTTCACTCCAGGTTTTTCTGTATCACTTGGACCTTCTTATTGAGGATGAAACACAGAAATTGCATCGGCATTAAGTAGAAAAGGCACTATGCCGACTTTAGTACAAGAAGACTGACTCTTCTTACTGACTATGATTTGAACGATTCCTGTGACACTAGTTATAGATCCTGATGCTTCACTACAGGTTTACTGTATGCCTTGGACATTCTCATTGACGTTGAAAGAAACAAATTGCATCGGAATTAAATAGAAAAGGCACTATGCCGACGTAAGTACAAGAAGACTGACTCTTCTTACTGTCTATTTTGAACCATTCCTGTGAAACTAGTTATAGGTTCCGATGCTTCACCTCAGGTTTACTGTATCCCTTGGACGTTCCTATTTACGATGAAACACAGATATTGCATCGGAATTAAATACAAAAGGCACAATGCCGACTTAAGTACAAGAAGACTGACTCTCCTTACTGACTATGTTATGAACCATTCCTATGACACTAGTTATAAATTCCGATGAATCACTTCAGGTTTACTGTATACCTTGGACCTTCTTATTGACGATGAAACACAGAAATAGCATCGGAATTAAATACAAAAGGCAAAATGCCGACTTAAGTACAAGAAGACTGACTCTTCTTACTGTCTATGTTTTGAACCATTCCTGTGACACTAGTTATAGATTCCGATGCTTCACTCCAGGTTTACTGTATCCCTTGGACCTTCTTATTGAGGATGAAACACAGAAATTGCTTCGGAATTAATTACAAAAAGCACAATGCCGACTTAAGGACAAGAAGACTGACACTTCTTACTGTCTATGTTTTGAACCATTCCTGTGACACTAGCTATAGATTCCGAAGCTTCACTTCAGGTTTACTGCATCCATTGGACCTTCATATTGACGATGAAACACTGAAATTGCATCGGAATTAAATACAAACGGCACAATGCCGACTTAAGTACAATAAGACTGACTCTTCTTACTGTCTATGTTCTGAACCATTCCTGTGACACTAGATATAGATTTCGATGCTTCACTTCAGGTTTACTGTATTCCTTGGACCTTGTTATTGACGATGAAACACAGAAATTGCATCGGAATGAAATACAAAAGGCACAATGCCGAATTAAGTACAAGAAGACTGACTCTTCTTACTGTCTATGTTTTGAACCATTTCTGTGACACTAGTTATAGATTCCGATGCTTCACTCCTGGTTTACTGCATCCCTTGGACCTTCTTTTTGACGATGAAACACAGAAATTGCATCGGAATTAAATACAAAAGGCACAATGCCGACTTAAGGACAACAAGATTGACTCTTCTTACTGACTATGTTTTGAACCATTCCTGTGACACTAGCTATAGATTCCGATGCTTCACTTCAGGTTTACTGTATCCCTCTGACCTTCTTAATGACGATGAAACACAGACATTGCATCGTAATTAAATCCAAAAGGCACAATGCCGACTTAAGTACAAGAAGACTGACTCTTCTTACCGTCCATGTTTTGAACCATACCATTGACACTAGTTATAGATTCCGATGCTTCACTCCAGGTTTACTGTATCCCTTGGACCTTCTTATTGACGATGAAACACACAAATTGCATCGGAATTCAGTAGAAAAGGCACTATGCCGACTTAAGTACAAGAAGACTGACTCTTCTTACTGACAATGTTTTGAACGATTCCTGTGACACTAGTTATAGATCCCGATGCTTCACTTCAGGTTTACTGTATCCCTTTGACCTTCTTATTGACTATGAAACACAAAAATTGCATCGGAATTAAATACAAAAGGCAAAATGCCGACTGAAGTGCACGAAGACTGACTCTTCTTACTGGATATGATTTGAACCATTCCTGTGACACTAGTTACAGATACCGATGCTTCACTCCAGGTTTACTGTGTCCCTTGGACCTTCTTATTGACGATGAAACACAGAAAGTGCATCGGAATTAAATACAAAAGGCACAATGCCGACTTAAGTACAAGAAGACTGACTCTTCTTACTGACTATGCTTTGAACCATTCCTGTGACACTAGTTATGGATTCCGATGCTTCACTTCAGGTTTACTGTATCCCTCTGACCTTCTTATTGACGATGAAACACAGAAATTGCATCGGAATTGAATACAAAAGGCACAATGCCGAATTAAGTTCTAGAAGACTGACTCTTCTTACTGTCTATTTTTGAATCAGTCCTGTGACACTAGTTATAGACTCCGATGCTTCACTCCAGGTTTACTGTATCCCTTGGTCCTTCTTATTGACGATTAAACACAGAAATTGCATCGGAATTTAATAGAAAAGGTACAACGCCGACTTATGTACAAGAAGACTGACTCTTCTTACTGACTATGTTTTGAACCATTCCTGTGACACTACTTATAGATTCCGATGCTTCACCTCAGGTTTACTGTATGCCTTGTACCTTCTTATTGACGATAAAACACAGAAATTGCATCGGAAATTAATAAAAAAGGCAAAATGCCGACTTAAGTACACGAAGACTGACTCTTCTTACTGTCTATGTTTCGAACCATTCCTGTGACACTAGTTATAGATTCCGGTGCTACACTCCAGGTTTACTGTATCCCTTGGACCTTCTTATTCACGTTGAAACACACAAATTGCATCGGAATTAAATAGAAAAGGCAGTATGCCTACGTAAGTACAAGAAGACTGACTCTTCTTATCTCTATGCTTTGAACCATTCCTTTGACACTAGTTATAGTTTCCGATGCTTCACTCCAGGTTTACTGTATCCCTTGGACCTTCTTATTGACGATGAAACACAGAAATTGCATCGGAATTAAATAGAAATGGCACAATGCCAACTTAAGTACAAGAAGACTGACTCTTCTTACTGACTATGATTTGAACCATTCCTGTGAAACTAGTTATAGATTCCGATGCTTCACCTCAGATTTACTGTATCCCTTGGACCTTGTTATTGACGATGAAACACAGAAATTGCATCGGATGTAAATACAAAACGCACAATGCCGAATGAAGTACAAGAAGACTTACTCTTCTTACTGTCTATGTTATGAACCATTTCTGTGACACAAGTTATAGATTCCGATGCTTCACTCCTGTTTTACTGCATCCCTTGGACCTTCTTATTGACGATGAAACACAGAAATTGCATCGGAATTAAATACAAAAGGCACAATGCCGACTTAAGGACAACAACATTGACTCTTCTTACTGACTATGTTTTGAACCATTCCTGTGACACTAGCTATAGATTCCGATGCTTCACTTCAGGTTTACTGTATTCCTCTGACCTTCTTAATGACTATGAAACACAGACATTGCATCGTAATTAAATCCAAAAGGCACAATGCCGACTAAAGTACAATTAGACTGACTCTTCTTACCGTCCATGTTTTGAACCATACCATTGACACTAGTTATAGATTCCGATGCTTCACTCCAGGTTTACTGTATCCCTTGGACCTTCTTATTGACGATGAAACACACAAATTGCATCAGAATTAAATAGAAAAGGCACTATGCCGACTTAAGTACAAGAAGACTGACTCTTCTTACTGACTATGCTTTGACAGATTTCTGTGACACTAGTTATAGATCCCGATGCTTCACTTCAGGTTTACTGTATCCCTTGGACCTTCTTATTGACTATGAAACACAAAAATTGCATCGGAATTAAATACAAAAGGCAAAATGCCGACTGAAGTGCACGAAGACTGGCTCTTCTTACAGTCTATGATTTGAACCATTCCTGTGACACTAGTTACAGATTCCGATGCTTCACTCCAGGTTTACTGTGTCCCTTGGACCTTCTTATTGACGATGAAACACAGAAATTGCATCGCAATTAAATACAAAAGGCACAATGCCGACTTAAGTACAAGAAGACTGACTCTCCTTTCTGACTATGATTTGAACCACTCCTGTGACACTAGTTATGAATTCCGATGCTTCACTTCAGGTTTACTGTATCCCTTGGACCTTCTTATTGACGATGAAACACAGAAATTGCATCGGAATTAAATACAAAAGGCAAAATGCCGACTGAAGTACACGAAGACTGACTCTTCTTACTGTCTATGTTTCGAACCATTCCTGTGACACTAGTTATAGATTCCGGTGCTACACTCCAGGTTTACTGTATCCCTTGGACCTTCTTATTCACGTTGAAACACACAAATTGCATCGGAATTAAATAGAAAAGGCAGTATGCCTACGTAAGTACAAGAAGACTGACTCTTCTTATCTCTATGCTTTGAACCATTCCTGTGACACTAGTTATAGTTTCCGATGCTTCACTCCAGGTTTACTGTATCCCTTGGACCTTCTTATTGACGATGAAACACAGAAATTGCATCGGAATTAAATAGAAATGGCACAATGCCAACTTAAGTACAAGAAGACTGACTCTTCTTACTGACTATGTTTTGAACCATTCCTGTGACACTAGTTAAAGATTCCGATGCTTCCCTTCAGGATTACTGTATCCCTCTGACCTTCTTATTGACGATGAAACACAGATATTGCATGGGAATTAAATAGAAAAGGCACAATGCCAACTTAAGTACAAGAAGACTGACTCTTCTTACTGACTATGATTTGAACCATTCCTGTGAAACTAGTTATAGATTCCGATGCTTCACCTCAGATTTACTGTATCCCTTGGACCTTGTTATTGACGATGAAACACAGAAATTGCATCGGATGTAAATACAAAACGCACAATGCCGAATGAAGTACAAGAAGACTTACTCTTCTTACTGTCTATGTTATGAACCATTTCTGTGACACAAGTTATAGATTCCGATGCTTCACTCCTGTTTTACTGCATCCCTTGGACCTTCTTATTGACGATGATACACAGAAATTGCATCGGAATTAAATACAAAAGGCACAATGCCGACTTAAGGACAACAACATTGACTCTTCTTACTGACTATGTTTTGAACCATTCCTGTGACACTAGCTATAGATTCCGATGCTTCACTTCAGGTTTACTGTATTCCTCTGACCTTCTTAATGACTATGAAACACAGACATTGCATCGTAATTAAATCCAAAAGGCACAATGCCGACTAAAGTACAATTAGACTGACTCTTCTTACCGTCCATGTTTTGAACCATACCATTGACACTAGTTATAGATTCCGATGCTTCACTCCAGGTTTACTGTATCCCTTGGACCTTCTTATTGACGATGAAACACACAAATTGCATCAGAATTAAATAGAAAAGGCACTATGCCGACTTAAGTACAAGAAGACTGACTCTTCTTACTGACTATGCTTTGACAGATTTCTGTGACACTAGTTATAGATCCCGATGCTTCACTTCAGGTTTACTGTATCCCTTGGACCTTCTTATTGACTATGAAACACAAAAATTGCATCGGAATTAAATACAAAAGGCAAAATGCCGACTGAAGTGCACGAAGACTGGCTCTTCTTACAGTCTATGATTTGAACCATTCCTGTGACACTAGTTACAGATTCCGATGCTTCACTCCAGGTTTACTGTGTCCCTTGGACCTTCTTATTGACGATGAAACACAGAAATTGCATCGCAATTAAATACAAAAGGCACAATGCCGACTTAAGTACAAGAAGACTGACTCTCCTTTCTGACTATGATTTGAACCACTCCTGTGACACTAGTTATGAATTCCGATGCTTCACTTCAGGTTTACTGTATCCCTTGGACCTTCTTATTGACGATGAAACACAGAAATTGCATCGGAATTAAATACAAAAGGCAAAATGCCGACTGAAGTACACGAAGACTGACTCTTCTTACTGTCTATGATTTGAACCATTCCTGTGACACTAGTTACGGATTCCGATGTTTCCCTCCAGGTTTACTGTATCCCTTGGACCTTCTTATTGACGATAAAACACAGAAATTGCATCGGAATTAAATACAAAAGGCGCAATGCCGACTTAAGTACAAGAAGACTAACTCTTCTTACTGACTATGTTTTGAACCATTCCTGTGACACTAGTTATGGATTCCGATGCTTCACTTCAGGTATACTGTATCCCTCTGACCTTCTTATTGACGATGAAACACAGAAATTGCATCGGAATTAAATACAGAAGGCACAATGCCGAATTAAGTTCAAGAAGACTGACTCTTCTTACTGTCTATTTTTGAACCAGTCCTTTGACACTAGTTATAGACTCCGATGCTTCACTCCACGTTTACTGTATCCCTTGGTCCTTCTTATTGACGATGCAACACAGAAATTGCATCGGAATTAAATACAAAAGGCACAGTGCAGAATTAAGTTCAAGGAGACTGACTCTTCTTACTGTGTATGTTTTGAACCATTCCTGTGACACTAGCTATAGATTCCGATGCTTCACTTCAGGTTTACTGTACCCCTCTGACCTTCTTATTGACGATGAAACACAAAACTGCATCGGAATTAAATACAAAAGGTACAATGCCGACTTAAGTACAAGAAGACTAACTCTTCTTACGGACTATGTTTTGAACCATTCCTGTGACACTAGTTATGGATTCCGATGCTTCACTTCAGGTTTACTGTATCCCTCGGACCTTCTTATTGACGATGAAACACAGAAATTGCATCGGAATTAAATACAAAAGGCAAAATGCCGACTGAAGTACACGAAGACTGACTCTTCTTACTGTCTATGATTTGAACCATTCCTGTGATACTAGTTACAGATTCCGATGTTTCCCTCCAGGTTTACTGTATCCCTTGGACCTTCTTATTGACGATGAAACACAGAAATTGCATCGGAATTAAATACAAAAGGTACAATGCCGACTTAAGTACAAGAAGACTAACTCTTCTTACGGACTATGTTTTGAACCATTCCTGTGACACTAGTTATGGATTCCGATGCTTCACTTCAGGTTTACTGTATCCCTCTGACCTTCTTATTGACGATGAAACACAGTAATTGCATTGGAATTAAATACAGAATGCACAATGCCGAATTAAGTTCAAGAAGACTGACTCTTCTTACTGTCTATTTTTGAAATAGTCCTTTGACACTAGTTATACACTCCGATGCTTCACTCCACGTTTACTGTATCCCTTGGTCCTTCTTATTGACGATGAAACACAGAAATTGCATCGGAATTAAATACAAAAGGCACAGTGCAGAATTAAGTACAAGGAGACTGACTCTTCTTACTGTCTATGATTTGAACCATTCCTGTGACACTAGTTATAGATTCCGATGCTTCACTCCAAGTTTACTGTATCCCTTCGACCTTCTTATTGATGATGAAACACAGAAATTGCATCATAAGTAATTACAAAAGGCACAATGACGACTTAAGGACAAGAAGACTGACTCTTCTTTCTGACTATGTTTTGAACCATTCCTGTGACACTAGCTATAGATTCCGATGCTTCACTTCACGTTTACTGTACCCCTCTGACCTTCTTATTGACGATGAAACACAGAAACTGCATCGGAATTAAATACAAAAGCCACAATGCCGACTTAAGGACAAGAAGACTGACTCTTCTTACTGTCTATTTTTTGAACCATACCATTGAGACTAGTTATAGATCCCGATGCTTCACTACAGGTTTACTGTATGCCTTGGACATTCTCATTGACGATGAAACACAAAAATTGCATCGGAACTAAATACAAAAGGCAAAATGCCGACTGAAGTACACGAAGACTAACTCTTCTTACTGTCTATTATTTGAACCATTCCTGTGACACTAGTTACAGATTCCGATTCTTCACTCCAGGTTTACTGTATCCCTTGGACCTTCGTATTGACGATGAAACACAGAAATTGCATCGGAATTAAATACAAAAGGCACAACGTCGACTTAAGTACAAGAAGACTAACTCTTCTTACTGATTATGTTTTGAACCATTCCTGTGACACTAGTTATGGATTCCGATGCTTCACTTCAGGTTTACTGTATCCCTCTGACCTTCTTATTGACGATGAAACACAGAAATTGCATCGGAATTAAATTCAAAAGACACAATGCCGAATTAAGTTCAAGAAGGTTAACTCTTCTTACTGTCTATTTCTGAACGACTCCTGTGACACTAGTTATAGAATCCGATGCTTCACTACAGGTTTACTGTATGCCTTGGACATTCTCATTGACGATGAAACACAAAAATTGCATCGGAACTAAATACAAAAGGCAAAATGCCGACTGAAGTTCACGAAGACTGACTCTTCTTACTGTCTATGATTTGAACCATTCCTGTGACACTAGTTATAGATTCCGATGCTTAACTCCTGGTTTACTGTATCCCTTGGACATTCATATTGACGATGAAACACAGAAATAGCATCACAATGAAATAGAAATTGCACAATGATGACTTAAGTACAATAAGACTGACTATTCTTACTGACAATGTTTTGAACTATTCCTGTGACACTAGTTATAGATTCCGATGCTTCACTTCAGGATTACTGTATCGCTCTGACCTTCTTATTGACGTTGAAACACAGAAATTGCATCGGAGTTAAATACAAAAGGCACAATGCCGACTAAAGTACAAGAGGACTGACTCTTCATACTGTCTATGATTTGAACCATTCCTGTGACACTAGTTATAAATTCCGATGCTTCACTTCAGGTTTACTGTATCCCTTGGACCTTCTTATTGTCGATGAAACACAGAAAATGCATCGGAATTAAATACAATAGGCACAAAGCAGAATTAAGTTCAAGAAGACTGACTCTTCTTACTGTCTATGTTTTGAACCATTCCTGTGACACTAGCTATAGATTACGATGCTTCACTTCAGGTTTCAGGTTTACTGTACCCCTCTGACTTTCTTATTGACAATGAAACATAGAAATTGCATCGGAACTAAATACAAAAGGCACCATGCCGACTTAAGTACAAGAAGACTGACTCTCCTTACTGACTATGTTTTGAACCGTTCCATTGACACTAGTTATGGATTCCGATGCTTCACTTCAGGTATACTCTATCCCTCTGACCTTCTTATTGACGATGAAACACAGAAATTGCATCGGAATTAAATACAGAAGGCACAATGCCGAATTAAGTTCAAGAAGACTGACTCTTCTTACTGTCTATTTTTGAACCAGTCCTTTGACACTAGTTATAGACTCCGATGCTTCACTCCACGTTTACTGTATCCCTTGGTCCTTCTTATTGACGATGCAACACAGAAATTGCATCGGAATTAAATACAAAAGGCACAGTGCAGAATTAAGTTCAAGGAGACTGACTCTTCTTACTGTCTATGTTTTGAACCATTCCTGTGACACTAGCTATTGATTCCGATGCTTCACTTCAGGTTTACTGTACCCCTCTGACCTTCTTATTGACGATGAAACACAAAACTGCATCGGAATTAAATACAAAAGGCACAATGCTGACTTAAGTACAAGAAGACTGACTCTTCTTACTGTCTATGTTTTGAACCATTCCATTGACACTAGTTATAGATTCCGATGCTTCACTCCAGGTTTACTGTGTCCCATGGAACTTGTTATTGACGATGAAACACAGAAATTACATCGGAATTAAATACGTAAGGCACTATGCCGACTTAAGTACAAGAAGACTGACTCTTCTTACTGACTATGTTTTGAACGATTCCTGTGACACTAGTTACAGAACCCGATGCTTCACTTCAGGTTTACTGTATCCCTTGGACCTTCTTATTGACGATGAAACACAGAAATTGCATCGGAATTAAATACAAAAGGCAAAATGCCGACTGAAGTACACGAAGACTGACTCTTCTTACTGTCTATGATTTGAACCATTCCTGTGATACTAGTTACAGATTCCGATGTTTCCTTCCAGGTTTACTGTATCCCTTGGACCTTCTTATTGACGATGAAACACAGAAATTGCATCGGAATTAAATACAAAAGGTACAATGCCGACTTAAGTACAAGAAGACTAACTCTTCTTACGGACTATGTTTTGAACCATTCCTGTGACACTAGTTATGGATTCCGATGCTTCACTTCAGGTTTACTGTATCCCTCTGACCTTCTTATTGACGATGAAACACAGTAATCGCATTGGAATTAAATACAGAATGCACAATGCCGAATTAAGTTCAAGAAGACTGACTCTTCTTACTGTCTATTTTTGAAATAGTCCTTTGACACTAGTTATACACTCCGATGCTTCACTCCACGTTTACTGTATCCCTTGGTCCTTCTTATTGACGATGAAACACAGAAATTGCATCGGAATTAAATACAAAAGGCACAGTGCAGAATTAAGTACAAGGAGACTGACTCTTCTTACTGTCTATGATTTGAACCATTCCTGTGACACTAGTTATAGATTCCGATGCTTCACTCCAAGTTTACTGTATCCCTTCGACCTTCTTATTGATGATGAAGCACAGAAATTGCATCATAAGTAATTACAAAAGGCACAATGACGACTTAAGGACAAGAAGACTGACTCTTCTTTCTGACTATGTTTTGAACCATTCCTGTGACACTAGCTATAGATTCCGATGCTTCACTTCACGTTTACTGTACCCCTCTGACCTTCTTATTGACGATGAAACACAGAAACTGCATCGGAATTAAATACAAAAGCCACAATGCCGACTTAAGGACAAGAAGACTGACTCTTCTTACTGTCTATTTTTTGAACCATACCATTGAGACTAGTTATAGATCCCGATGCTTCACTACAGGTTTACTGTATGCCTTGGACATTCTCATTGACGATGAAACACAAAAATTGCATCGGAACTAAATACAAAAGGCAAAATGCCGACTGAAGTACACGAAGACTAACTCTTCTTACTGTCTATTATTTGAACCATTCCTGTGACACTAGTTACAGATTCCGATTCTTCACTCCAGGTTTACTGTATCCCTTGGACCTTCGTATTGACGATGAAACACAGAAATTGCATCGGAATTAGATACAAAAGGCACAACGTCGACTTAAGTACAAGAAGACTAACTCTTCTTACTGATTATGTTTTGAACCATTCCTGTGACACTAGTTATGGATTCCGATGCTTCACTTCAGGTTTACTGTATCCCTCTGACCTTCTTATTGACGATGAAACACAGAAATTGCATCGGAATTAAATTCAAAAGACACAATGCCGAATTAAGTTCAAGAAGGTTAACTCTTCTTACTGTCTATTTCTGAACGACTCCTGTGACACTAGTTATAGAATCCGATGCTTCACTACAGGTTTACTGTATGCCTTGGACATTCTCATTGACGATGAAACACAAAAATTGCATCGGAACTAAATACAAAAGGCAAAATGCCGACTGAAGTTCACGAAGACTGACTCTTCTTACTGTCTATGATTTGAACCATTCCTGTGACACTAGTTATAGATTCCGATGCTTAACTCCTGGTTTACTGTATCCCTTGGACATTCATATTGACGATGAAACACAGAAATTGCATCACAATGAAATAGAAATTGCACAATGATGACTTAAGTACAATAAGACTGACTATTCTTACTGACAATGTTTTGAACTATTCCTGTGACACTAGTTATAGATTCCGATGCTTCACTTCAGGATTACTGTATCGCTCTGACCTTCTTATTGACGTTGAAACACAGAAATTGCATCGAAGTTAAATACAAAAGGCACAATGCCGACTTAAGTACAAGAGGACTGACTCTTCATACTGTCTATGATTTGAACCATTCCTGTGACACTAGTTATAAATTCCGATGCTTCACTTCAGGTTTACTGTATCCCTTGGACCTTCTTATTGTCGATGAAACACAGAAAATGCATCGGAATTAAATACAATAGGCACAAAGCAGAATTAAGTTCAAGAAGACTGACTCTTCTTACTGTCTATGTTTTGAACCATTCCTGTGACACTAGCTATAGATTACGATGCTTCACTTCAGGTTTCAGGTTTACTGTACCCCTCTGACTATCTTATTGACGATGAAACATAGAAATTGCATCGGAACTAAATACAAAAGGCACCATGCCGACTTAAGTACAAGAAGACTGACTCTCCTTACTGACTATGTTTTGAACCATTCCTGTGACACTAGTTATAAATTCCGATGCTTCACTTCAGGTTTACTGTATACCTTGGACCTTCTTATTGACGATGAAACACAGAAATTGCATCGGAATTAAATACAAAAGGCACAAAGCAGAATTAAGTACAAGAAGACTGACTCTTCTTACTGTCTATGTTTTGAACCATTCCTGTGACACTAGTTATAGATTCCGATGCTTCACTCCAGGTTTACTGTTTCCCTTGGACCTTCTTATTGAGGATGAAACACAGAAATTGCTTCGGAATAAATTACAAAAGGCACAATGCCGACTTAAGGACAAGAAGACTGACACTTCTTACTGTCTATGTTTTTAACCATTCCTGTGACACTAGCTATAGGTCCGAAGTTTCACTTCAGGTTTACTGTATCCCTTGGACCTTCATATTGACGATGAAACACAGAAATTGCATCGGATTTAAATAGAAAGGGCACAATGTCGACGTAAGTACAAGAAGACTGACTCTTCTTACTCTCTATGTTTTGAACCATTCCTGTGACACTAGTAATAGATTCCGATGCTTCACTCCAGGTTTACTATATCCCATGGAGCTTCTTATTGACGATGAAACACAGAAATTGCATCGGAAATAAATAGAAAAGGCACAATGCCGACTTAAGTACAAGAAGACTGACTCCTCTTACTGACAATGTTTTGAACCATTCCATTGACACTAGTTATAAATTCCGATGCTTCACTTCATGTTTACTGTATCCCTTGGACTTTCTTATTGACGATGAAACACAGAAATTGCATCGGAATTAAATTGAAAAGGCACAATGCCGACTTAAGTACAAGAAGACTGACTCTTCTTACTGACTATGTTTTGAACCATTCCTGTGACACTAGTCATAGATCCGATGCATCATTACAGATTTACTGTATACCTTGGACCTTCTTGTTGACGATGAAACACAGAAATTGCATCGGAATTAAATACAAACGGCACAATGCCGACTTAAGTACAATAAGACTGACTCTTCTTACTGGCTATGTTTTGAACCATTCCTGTGACACTAGTTATAGATTTCGATGCTTCACTTCAGGTTTACTGTATTCCTTGGACCGTCTTATTGACGATGAAACACAGAAAATGCATCGGAATTAAATACAAAAGGCACAATGCCGACTTAAGTACATGAAGACCGAATTTTCCTACTGACTATGTTTGAACCATTCCTGTGACACCCGTTATAAATTCCGATGCTTCACTTGAGGTTTACTGTATCCCTTGGACCTTGTTATTGACGATGAAACACAGAAATTGCATCGGAATTAAATACAAAAGGCACAATGCCGAATTAAGTACAAGAAGACTGACTCTTCTTACTGTCTATGTTTTGAACCATTTCTGTGACACTAGTTATAGATTCCGATGCTTCACTCCTGGTTTACTGCATCCCTTGGACCTTCTTATTGACGATGAAACACACAAATTGCATCGGAATTAAATAGAAAAGGCACTATTC
This sequence comes from Schistocerca piceifrons, assembly GCF_021461385.2. Classification (NCBI taxonomy): domain Eukaryota; kingdom Metazoa; phylum Arthropoda; class Insecta; order Orthoptera; family Acrididae; genus Schistocerca; species Schistocerca piceifrons. The sequence continues at coordinate 87,333 of NW_025727575.1, read as the reverse complement.
CGACTTAAGTACAAGAAGACTGACTCTTCTTACTGACTAAGTTTTGAACCATTCCTGTGACACTAGTTATAGATTCCGATGCTTCCCTTCAGGATTACTGTATCCCTCTGACCTTCTTATTGACGATGAAACACAGAAATCGCATCGGAATTAAATAGAAAAGGCACAATGCCAACTTAAGTACAAGAAGACTGACTCTTCTTACTGACTATGATTTGAACCATTCCTTTGAAACTAGTTATAGATTCCGATGCTTCACCTCAGGTTTACTGTATCCCTTGGACGTTCCTATTTAGGATGAAACACAGAAATTGCATCGGAATTAAATACAAAATTCACAATGCCGACTTAAGTACAAGAAGACTGACTCTCCTTTCTGACTATGCTTTGAACCACACCTGTGACACTAGTTATGAATTCCGATGCTTCACTTCAGGTTTACTGTATCCCTCTGACCTTCTTATTGACGATGAAACACAGAAATTGCATCGGAATTAAATACAGAAGGCACAATGCCGAATTAAGTTCAAGAAGACTGACTCTTCTTACTGTCTATTTTTGAACCAGTCCTTTGACACTAGTTATAGACTCCGATGCTTCACTCCACGTTTACTGTATCCCTTGGTCCTTCTTATTGACGATGAAACACAGAAATTGCATCGGAGTGAAGTACAAAAGGCACAGTGCAGAATTAAGTTCAAGGAGACTGACTCTTCTTACTGTCTATGTTTTGAACCATTCCTGTGACACTAGTTATAGTTTCCGATGCTTCACTCCAAGTTTACTGTATCCCTTGGACGTTCTTATTGATGATGAAACACAGAAACTGCATCGGAATTAAATACAATAGGCACTATGCCGACTTAAGTACAAGAAGACTGACTCTCCTTTCTGACTATGCTTTGAACCATTCCTGTGACACTAGTTATGAATTCCGATGCTTCATTTCACGTTTAGTGTATCCCTCTGACCTTCTTATTGACGATGAAACACAGAAATTGCATCGGAATTAAATACAAAAGGCAAAATGCCGACTGAAGTACACGAAGACTGACTCTTCTTACTGTCTATGATTTGAACCATTCCTGTGACACTAGTTACAGATTCCGATGTTTCCCTCCAGGTTTACTGTATCCCTTGGACCTTCTTATTGACGATGAAACACAGAAATTGCATCGGAATGAAATAGAAAAGGCACTATGCAACCTTTAGTACAAGAAGACTGACTCTTCTTACTGACTATGAGTTGAACGATTCCTGTGACACTAGTTATAGATCCCGATGCTTCACTACAGGCTTACTGTATGCCTTGGACATTCTCATTGACGATGAAACACAAAAATTGCATCGGAACTAAATACAAATGCAAAATGCCGACTGAAGTACACGAAGACTGACTCTTTTTACTGTCTATTATTTGAACCATTCCTGTGACACTAGTTACAGATTCCGATGCTTCACTCCAGGTTTACTGTATCCCTTGGACCTTCTTATTGACGATGAAACACAGAAATTGCATCGGAATTAAATACAAAAGGCACAACGTCGACTTAAGTACAAGAAGACTAACTCTTCTTACTGACTATGTTTTGAACCATTCCTGTGACACTAGTTATGGATTCCGATGCTTCACTTCAGGTTTACTGTATTCCTCTGACCTTTGTATTGACGATGAAACACAGAAATTGCATCGGAATTACATTCAAAAGGCACAATGCCGAATTAAGTTCAAGAAGGTTAACTCTTCTTACTGTCTATTTCTGAACGACTCCTGTGACACTAGTTATACAATCCGATGCTTCACTCCAGGTTTACTGTATCTCTTGGACCTTCTTATTGACGATGAAACACAGAAATTGCACCGGAATTAAATACAAAAGGCACAATACCGACTTAAGTAAAAGAAGTCTGACTCTTCTTACTGTCTATGATTTGAACCATTCCTGTGACACTAGTTATAGATTCCGATGCTTAACTCCTGGTTTACTGTATCCCTTGGGCATTCATATTGACGATGAAACACAGAAATTGCATCACAATTAAATAGAAAATGCACAATGATGACTTAAGTACAATAAGACTGACTATTATTACTGACTATGTTTTGAACTATTCCTGTGACACTAGTTATAGATTCCGATGCTTCACTTCAGGATTACTGTATCGCTCTGACCTTCTTATTGACGATGAAACACAGAAATTGCATCGGAGTTAAATACAAAAGGCACAATGCCGACCTAAGTACAAGAGGACTGACTCTTCTTACGGTCTATGTTTTGAACCATTCCTGTGACACTAGTTATAAATTCCGATGCTTCACTTCAGGTTTACTGTATCCCTTGGACCTTCTTATTGTCGATGAAACACAGAAAATGCATCGGAATTAAATACAATAGGCACAAAGCAGAATTAAGTACAAGAAGACTGACTCTTCTTACTGTCTATGTTTTGAACCATTCCTGTGACACTAGCTATAGATTCCGATGCTTCACTCCAGGATTACTGTTTCCCTTGGACCTTCTTATTGAGGATGAAACACAGAAATTGCTTCGGAATTAATTACAAAAGGCACAATGCCGACTTAAGGACCAGAAGACTGACACTTCTTACTGTCTATGTTTTGAACCATTCCTGTGACACTAGCTATAGATTCCGAAGCTTCACTTCGGGTTTACTGTATCCCTTGGACCTTCATATTGACGATGAAACACAGAAATTGCATCGGATTTAAATAGAAAGGGCACAATGTCGACGTAAGTACAAGAAGACTGACTCTTCTTACTCTCTATGTTTTGAACCATTCCTGTGACACTAGTAATCGATTCCGATGCTTCACTCCAGGTTTACTATATCCCATGGACCTTCTTATTGACGATGAAACACAGAAATTGCATCGGAAATAAATAGAAAAGGCACAATGTCGACTTAAGTACAAGAAGACTGACTCTTCTTACTGACAATGTTTTGAACCATTCCATTGACACTAGTTATAAATTCCGATGCTTCACTTCATGTTTACTGTATCCCTTGGACTTTCTTATTGACGATGAAACACAGAAATTGCATCGGAATTAAATTGAAAAGGCACAATGCCGACTTAAGTACAAGAAGACTGACTCTTCTTACTGACTATGTTTTGAACCATTCCTGTGACACTAGTCATAGATCCGATGCATCACTACAGATTTACTGTATACCTTGGACCTTCTTGTTGACGATGAAACACAGAAATTGCATCGGAATTAAATACAAACGGCACAATGCCGACTTAAGTACAATAAGACTGACTCTTCTTACTGTCTATGTTTTGAACCATTCCTGTGACATTAGTTATAGATTTCGATGCTTCACTTTAGGTTTACTGTATTCCTTGGACCTTCTTATTGACGATGAAACACAGAAAATGCATCGGAATTAAATACAAAAGGCACAATGCCGACTTAAGTACATGAAGACCGACTCTTCCTACTAACTATGTTTGAACCATTCCTGTGACACCCGTTATAAATTCCGATGCTTCACTTGAGGTTTACTGTATCCCTTGGACCTTGTTATTGACGATGAAACACAGAAATTGCATCGGAATTAAATACAAAAGGCACAATGCCGAATTAAGTACAAGAAGACTGACTCTTCTTACTGTCTATGTTTTGAACCATTTCTGTGACACTAGTTATAGATTCCGATGCTTCAGTCCTGGTTTACTGCATCCCTTGGACCTTCTTACTGACGATGAAACACACAAATTGCATCGGAATTAAATAGAAAAGGCACTATGCCGACTTAAGGACAAGAAGACTGACTCTTCTTACTGACTATGTTTTGAACGATTCCTGTGACACTAGTTATAGATCCCGATGCTTCACTTCAGGTTTACTGCATCTTTTGGACCTTCTTATTGACTATGAAACACAAAAATTGCATCGGAATTAAATACAAAAGGCAAAACGCCGACTGAAGTGCATGAAGACTGACTCATCTCAAAGTCTATGATTTGAACCATTCCTGTGACACGAGTTACAGATTCCGATGCTTCACTTCAGGATTACTGTTTCGCTCTGACCTTCTTATTGACGATGAAACACAGAAATTGCATCGGAGTTAAATACAAAAGGCACAATGCCGACCTAAGTACAAGAGGACTGACTCTTCTTACGGTCTATGTTTTGAACCATTCCTGTGACACTAGTTATAAATTCCGATGCTTCACTTCAGGTTTACTGTATCCCTTGGACCTTCTTATTGTCGATGAAAAACAGAAAATGCATCGGAATTAAATACAATAGGCACAAAGCAGAATTAAGTACAAGAAGACTGACTCTTCTTACTGTCTATGTTTTGAACCATTCCTGTGACACTAGCTATAGATTCCGATGCTTCACTCCAGGATTACTGTTTCCCTTGGACCTTCTTATTGAGGATGAAACACAGAAATTGCTTCGGAATTAATTACAAAAGGCACAATGCCGACTTAAGGACCAGAAGACTGACACTTCTTACTGTCTATGTTTTGAACCATTCCTGTGACACTAGCTATAGATTCCGAAGCTTCACTTCGGGTTTACTGTATCCCTTGGACCTTCATATTGACGATGAAACACAGAAATTGCATCGGATTTAAATAGAAAGGGCACAATGTCGACGTAAGTACAAGAAGACTGACTCTTCTTACTCTCTATGTTTTGAACCATTCCTGTGACACTAGTAATCGATTCCGATGCTTCACTCCAGGTTTACTATATCCCATGGACCTTCTTATTGACGATGAAACACAGAAATTGCATCGGAAATAAATAGAAAAGGCACAATGCCGACTTAAGTACAAGAAGACTGACTCTTCTTACTGACAATGTTTTGAACCATTCCATTGACACTAGTTATAAATTCCGATGCTTCACTTCATGTTTACTCTATCCCTTGGACTTTCTTATTGACGATGAAACACAGAAATTGCATCGGAATTAAATTGAAAAGGCACAATGCCGACTTAAGTACAAGAAGACTGACTCTTCTTACTGACTATGTTTTGAACCATTCCTGTGACACTAGTCATAGATCCGATGCATCACTACAGATTTACTGTATACCTTGGACCTTCTTGTTGACGATGAAACACAGAAATTGCATCGGAATTAAATACAAACGGCACAATGCCGACTTAAGTACAATAAGACTGACTCTTCTTACTGTCTATGTTTTGAACCATTCCTGTGACATTAGTTATTGATTTCGATGCTTCACTTTAGGTTTACTGTATTCCTTGGACCTTCTTATTGACGATGAAACACAGAAAATGAATCGGAATTAAATACAAAAGGCACAATGCCGACTTAAGTACATGAAGACCGACTCTTCCTACTAACTATGTTTGAACCATTCCTGTGACACCCGTTATAAATTCCGATGCTTCACTTGAGGTTTACTGTATCCCTTGGACCTTGTTATTGACGATGAAACACAGAAATTGCATCGGAATTAAATACAAAAGGCACAATGCTTAATTAAGTACAAGAAGACTGACTCTTCTTACTGTCTATGTTTTGAACCATTTCTGTGACACTAGTTATAGATTCCGATGCTTCAGTCCTGGTTTACTGCATCCCTTGGACCTTCTTACTGACGATGAAACACACAAATTGCATCGGAATTAAATAGAAAAGGCACTATGCCGACTTAAGGACAAGAAGACTGACTCTTCTTACTGACTATGTTTTGAACGATTCCTGTGACACTAGTTATAGATCCCGATGCTTCACTTGAGGTTTACTGTATCCCTATGACCTTCTTAATGACGATGAAACTCAGACATTGCATCGTAATTTAATCCAAAAGGCGCAATGCCGACTTAAGTACAAGAAGACTGACTCTTCTTACCGTTTATGTTTTGAACCGTACCATTGACACTAGTTATAGATTCCGATGCTTCACTCCAGGTTTACTGTATCCCTTGGACCTTCTTATTGACGATGAAACACACAAATTGCATCGGAATTAAATAGAAAAGGCACTATGCCGACTTAAGTACAAGAAGACTGACTCTTCTTACTGACTATGTTTTGAACGATTCCTCTGACACTAGTTATAGATCCCGATGCTTCACTTCAGGTTTACTGTATCCCTTGGACCTTCTTATTGACTATGAAACACAAAAATTGCATAGGAATTAAATACAAAAGGCAAAATGCCGACTGAAGTGCACGAAGACTGACTCTTCTTACAGTCTATGATTTGAACCATTCCTGTGACACTAGTTACGGATTCCGATGCTTCACTCCAGGTTTACTGTGTCCCTTGGACCTTCTTATTGACGATGAAACACAGAAATTGCATTGGAATTAAATACAAAGGGCACAATGCCGACTTAAGTACAAGAAGACTGGCTCTTCTTACTGCATATGCTTTGAACCATTCCTGTGACACTAGTTATGGATACCGATGCTTCACTTCAGGTTTACTGTATCCCTCTGACCTTCTTATTGACGATGAAACACAGAAATTGCATCGGAATTGAATACAAAAGGCACAATGCCGAATTAAGTTCTAGAAGACTGACTCTTCTTACTGTCTATTTTTGAACCAGTCCTGTGACACTAGCTATAGACTCCGATGCTTCACTCCAGGTTTACTGTATCCCTTGGTCCTTCTTATTGACGATTAAACACAGAAATTGCATCGGAATTAAATGGAAAAGGCACAATGCCGACTTAAGTACAAGAAGACTGACTCTTCTTACTGACTATGTTTTGAACCATTCCTGTGACACTAGTTATAAATTCCGATGCTACACTTCAGGTCTACTGTATCCCTTGGACATTCTTATTGACGATGAAACACAGAAATTGCATCGGAATTAAATACAAAAGGCACAGTGCAGAATTAAGTACAAGGAGACTGACTCTTCTTACTGTCTATGTTTTGAAATATTCCATTGACACTAATTATAGATTCCGATGCTTCACTCCGGGTTTACTGTATCCCTTGGACCTTGTTATTGACGATGAAACACAGATATTGCATCGGAATTAAATAGAAAAGGTACAATGCCGAATTAAGTACAAGAAGACTGACTCTTCTTACTGACTATGTTTTGAACCATTCCTGTGACGCTACTTATAGATTCCGATGCTTCACCTCAGGTTTACTGTATGCCTTGGACCTTCTTATTGACGATAAAACACAGAATTTGCATCGGAATTAAATAAAAAAGGCAAAATGCCGACTTAAGTACACGAAGACTGACTCTTCTTACTGTCTATGTTTTGAACCATTCCTGTGACACTAGTTATAGATTCCGATGCTACACTCCAGGTTTACGGTATCCCTTGGACCTTCTTATTGATGTTGAAACACACAAATTGCATCGGAATTAAATAGAAAAGGCACTATGCCGACGTAAGTACAAGAAGACTGACTCTTCTTACTGTCTATGTTTTGAACCAATCCCGTGACACTAGTTATAGTTTCCGATGCCTCACTCCTGGTTTACTGTATCCCTTGGACCTTCTTATTGACGATGAAACACAGAAATTGCATCGGAATTAAATATAAAAGGCACAATGCCGTCATAACTACAAGAAGACTGACTCTTCTTACTGACAATGTTTTGAACCAGTTCTTTGACACTAGTTACAGACTCCGATGCTTCACTCCACGTTTACTGTATCCCTTGGTCCTTCTTATTGACGATGAAACACAGAAATTGCATCGGAATTAAATACAAAAGGCACAGTGCAGAATTAAGTACAAGGAGACTGACTCTTCTTACTGTCTATGTTTTGAACCTTTCCTGTGACACTAGTTATAGTTTCCGATGCTTCACTCCTAGTTTACTGTATCCCTTGGACCTTCTTATTGATGATGAAACACAGAAACTGCATCGGAATTAAATACAAAAGGCACAATGACGACTTAAGGACAAGAAGACTGACTCTTCTTACTGACTATGTTTTGAACCATTCCTGTGACACTAGCTATAGATTCCGATGCTTCACTTCAGGTTTACTGTACCCCTCTGACCCTCTTATTGACGATGAAACACAGAAACTGCATCGGAATTAAATACAAACGGCACAATGCCGACCTAAGTACAAGAAGACTGACTCTTCTTACTGTCTATGTTTTGAACCATTCCATTGACACTAGTTATAGATTCCGATGCTTCACTCCAGGTTTACTGTATCCCTTGGAACTTGTTATTGACGATGAAACACAGAAATTGCATCGGAATTAAATAGATAAGGCACTATGCCGACTTAAGTACAAGAAGACTGACTCTTCTTACTGACTATGTCTTGAACGATTCCTGTGACACTAGTTACAGATACCGATGCTTCACTTCAGGTTTACTGTATCCCTTGGACCTTCTTATTGACGATGAAACACAGAAATTGCATCGGAATTAAATACAAAAGGCAAAATGCCGACTGAAGTACACGAAGACTGACTCTTCATACTGTCTATGATTTGAACCATTCCTGTTACACTAGTTACAGATTCCAATGTTTCCCTCCAGGTTTACTGTATCCCTTGGACCTTCTTATTGACGATGAAACACAGAAATTGCATCGGAATTAAATACAAAATTTACAATGCCGACTTAAGTACAAGAAGACCAACTCTTCTTACTGACTATGTTTTGAACCATTCCTGTGACACTAGTTATGGATTCCGATGCTTCACTTCAGGTTTACTGTATCCCTCTGACCTTCTTATTGACGAAGAAACACAGAAATTGCATCGGAATTAAATACAGAATGCACAATGCCGAATTAAGTTCAAGAAGACTGACTCTTCTTACTGTCTATTTTTAACCAGTCCTTTGACACTAGTTATAGACTCCGATGCATCACTCCACGCTTACTGTATCCCTTGGTCCTTCTTATTGACGATGAAACACAGAAATTGCATCGGAATTAAATACAAAAGGCACAGTGCAGAATTAAGTACAAGGAGACTGACTCTACTTACTGTCTATGTTTTGAACCATTCCTGTGACACTAGTTATAGATTCCGATGCTTCACTCCAAGTTTACTGTATCCCTTGGACCTTCTTATTGATGATGAAACACAGAACTTGCATCATAATTAAATACAAAAGGCACAATGACGACTTAAGGACAAGAAGACTGACTCTTCTTACTGACTATGTTTTGAACCATTCCTGTGACACTAGCTATAGATTCTGATGCTTCACTTCAGGTTTACTGTACCCCCCTGACCTTCTTATTGACGATGAAACACAGAAACTGCATCGGAATTAAATACAAAATGCACAATGCCGACTTAAGTACAAGAAGACTGATTCTTCATACTGTCTATGTATTGAACCATTCCATTAACACTAGGTGTAGATTCCGATGCTTCACTCCAGGTTTACTGTATCCCTTGGAACTTGTTATTGACGATGAAACACAGAAATTGCATCGGAATTAAATAGAAAAGGTACAATGCCGACTTAAGTACAAGAAGACAGAATCTTCTTACTGACTATGTTTTGAACCATTCCTGTGACACTAGTTATGGATTCCGATGCTTCACCTCAGGTTTACTGTATCCCTTGGACCTTCTTATTGACGATGAAACACAGAAAATGCATCGGAATTAAATACAAAAGGCACAATGCCGACTTAAGTACATGAAGACCGACTCTTCCTACTGACTATGTTTGAACCATTCCTGTGACACCCGTTATAAATTCCGATGCTTCACTTGAGGTTTACTGTATCCCTTGGACCTTGTTATTGACGATGAAACACAGAAATTGCATCGGAATTAAATACGAAAGGCACAATGCCGAATTAAGTACAAGAAGACTGACTCTTCTTACTGTCTATGTTTTGAACGTTTCCTGTGACACTAGTTATAGATCCCGATGCTTCACTTGAGGTTTACTGTATCCCTTGGACCTTCTTATTGACTATGAAACACAAAAATTGCATCGGAATTAAATAAAAAAGGCAAAATGCCGACTTAAGTACACGTAGACTGACTCTTCTTTCTGTCTATGTTTTGAACCATTCCTGTGACACTAGTTATAGATTCCGATGCTACACTCCAGGTTTACTGTATCCCTTGGACCTTCTTATTGACGTTGAAACACACAAATTGCATCGGAATTAAATAGAAAAGGCACTATGCCGACTTAAATACAAGAAGACTGGCTCTTCTTACTGACTATGTTTTGAACGATTCCTGTGACACTAGTTATAGATCCCGATGCTTCACTTCAGGTTTACTGTATCCCTTTGACCTTCTTATTGACTATGAAACACAAAAATTGCATCGGAATTAAATACAAAAGGCAAAATGCCGACTGAAGTGCACGAAGACTGACTCTTCTTACAGTCTATGATTTGAACCATTCCTGTGACACTAGTTACAGATTCCGATGCTTCGCTCCAGGTTTACTGTGTCCCTTGGACCTTCTTATTGACGATGAAACACAGAAATTGCATCGGAATTAAATACAAAAGGCACAATGCCGACTTATGTACAAGAAGACTGACTCTTCTTACTGACTATGTTTTGAACCATTCCTGTGACACTAGTTATGGATTCCGATGCTTCACTTCAGGTTTACTGTATCCCTCTGACCTTCTTATTGACGATGAAACACAGAAATTGCATCGGAATTGAATACAAAAGGCACAGTGCAGAATTAAGTAAAAGGAGACTGACTCTTCTTACTGTCTATGTTTTGAAATATTCCATTCACACTAGTTATAGATTCCGATGCTTCACTCCAGGTTTACTGTATCCCTTGGACCTTGTAATTGACGATGAAACACAGAAATTGCATCGGAATTAAATAGAAAATGTACAATGCCGACTTAAGTACAAGAAGACTGACTCTTCTTACTGACTATGTTTTGAACCATTCCTGTGACACTACTTATAGATTCCGATGCTTCACCTCAGGTTTACTGTATGCCTTGGACCTTCTTATTGACGATAAAACACAGAAATTGCATCGGAATTAAATAAAAAAGGCAAAATGCCGACTTAAGTACACGAAGACTGACTCTTCTTACTGTCTATGTTTTGAACCATTCCTGTGACACTAGTTATAGATTCCGATGCAACACTCCAGGTTTACTGTAACCCTTGGATCTTCTTATTGACGTTGAAACACACTAATTGCATCGGAATTTAATAGAAAAGGCACTATGCCGACGTAAGTACAAGATGACTGACTCTTCTTACTGTCTATGTTCTGAACCATTCCTGTGACACTAGTTATAGTTTCCGATGCTTCACTCCAGGTTTACTGTATCCCTTGGACCTTCTTATTGACGATGAAACACAGAAATTGCATCGGAATTAAATAGAAAAGGCACAATGCCGTCTTAACTACAAGAAGACTGACTCTTCTTACTGACTATGTTTTGAACCATTCCTGTGACACTAGTTATAGATTCCGATGCTTCCCTTCAGGATCACTGTATCCCTCTGACCTTCTTATTGACAATGAAACACAGAAATTGCATCGGAATTAAATAGAAAAGGCACAATGCCAACTTAAGTACAAGAAGACTGACTCTTCTTACTGACTATGATTTGAACCATTCCTGTGAAACGAGTTATAGATTCCGATGCTTCACCTCAGATTTACTGTATCCCTTGGACGTTCCTATTGACGATGAAACACAGAAATTGCATCGGAATTAAATACAAAAGGCACAATGCCGACTTAAGGACAACAAGATTGACTCTTCTTACTGACTATGTTTTGAACCATACCTGTGACACTAGCTATAGATTCCGATGCTTCACCTCAGATTTACTGTATCCCTTGGACGTTCCTATTGACGATGAAACACAGAAATTGCATCGGAATTAAATACAAAAGGCACAATGCCGACTTAAGTACAAGAAGACTGACTCTCCTATCTGACTATGCTTTGAACCATTCCTGTGACACTAGTTATGAATTCCGATGCTTCACTTCAGGTTTAGTGTATCCCTCTGACCTTCTCATTGACGATGAAACACAGAAATTGCATCGGAATTAAATACAAAAGGCACAATGCCGACTTAAGTACGAGAAGACTGACTCTTCTTACTGTCTATGTTTTGAACCATACCATTGACACTAGTTATAGATTGCGATGCTTGACTCCAGGTTTACTGTATCCCTAGGACTTCTTATTGACGATGAAACACAGAAATTGCATCGGAATTAAATAGATAAGGCACTATGCCGACTTAAGTACAGGAAGACTGACTCTTCTTACTGACTATGTTTTGAACGATTCCTTTGACACTAGTTACAGATCCCGATGCTTCACTTCAGGTTTACTGTATCCCTTGGACCTTCTTATTGACGATGAAACACAGAAATTGCATCGGAATTAAATACAAAAGGCAAAATGCCGACTGAAGTACACGAAGACTGACTCTTCTTACTGTCTATGATTTGACCCATTCCTGTGACACTAGTTACAGATTCCGATGTTTCCCTCCAGGTTTCCTGTATCCCTTTGACCTTCTTATTGACGATAAAACACAGAAATTGCAACGGAATTAAATACAAAAGGCACAATGCCGACTTAAGTACAAGAAGACTAACTCTTCTTACTGACTATGTTTTGAACCATTCCTGTGACACTAATTATGGATTCCGATGCTTCACTTCAGGTTTACTGTATCCCTTGGACCTTCTTATTGAGGATGAAACACAGAAATTGCATCGGATTTAAATAGAAAGGGCACAATGTCGACGTAAGTACAAGAAGACTGACTCTTCTTACTCTCTATGATTTGAACCATTCCTGTGACACTAGTAATCGATTCCGATGCTTCACTCCAGGTTTACTATATCCCATGGACCTTCTTATTGACGATGAAACACAGAAATTGCATCGGAAATAAATAGAAAAGGCACAATGCCGACTTAAGTACAAGAAGACTGACTCTTCTTACTGACAATGTTTTGAACCATTCCATTGACACTAGTTATAAATTCCGATGCTTCACTTCATGTTTACTGTATCCCTTGGACTTTCTTATTGACGATGAAGCACAGAAATTGCATCGGAATTAAATTGAAAAGGCACAATGCCGACTTAAGTACAAGAAGACTGACTCTTCTTACTGACTATGTTTTGAACCATTCCTGTGACACTAGTCATAGATCCGATGCATCACTACAGATTTACTGTATACCTTGGACCTTCTTGTTGACGATGAAACACAGAAATTGCATCGGAATTAAATACAAACGGCACAATGCCGACTTAAGTCCAATAAGACTGACTCTTCTTACTGTCTATGTTTTGAACCATTCCTGTGACACTAGTTATTGATTTCGATGCTTCACTTTAGGTTTACTGTATTCCTTGGACCTTCTTATTGACGATGAAACACAGAAAATGCATCGGAATTAAATACAAAAGGCACAATGCCGACTTAAGTACATGAAGACCGACTCTTCCTACTAACTATGTTTGAACCATTCCTGTGACACCCGTTATAAATTCCGATGCTTCACTTGAGGTTTACTGTATCCCTTGGACCTTGTTATTGACGATGAAACACAGAAATTGCATCGGAATTAAATACAAAAGGCACAATGCCGAATTAAGTACAAGAAGACTGACTCTTCTCACTGTCTATGTTTTGAACCATTTCTGTGACACTAATTATAGATTCCGATGCTTCACTCCTGGTTTACTGCATCCCTTGGACCTTCTTACTGACGATGAAACACACAAATTGCATCGGAATTAAATAGAAAAGGCACTATGCCGACTTAAGGACAGGAAGACTGACTCTTCTTACTGACTATGTTTTGAACGATTCCTGTGACACTAGTTTTAGATCCCGATGCTTCACTTCAGGTTTACTGCATCTTTTGGACCTTCTTATTGACTATGGAACACAAAAATTGCATCGGAATTAAATACAAAAGGCAAAACGCCGACTGAAGTGCATGAAGACTGACTCATCTTACAGTCTATGATTTGAACCATTCCTGTGACACGAGTTACAGATTCCGATGCTTCACTCCAGGATTACTGTGTCCCTTGGACCTTCTTATTGACGATGAAACACAGAAATTGCATCGGAATTAAATACAAAAGGCACAATGCCGACTTAAGTACAAGAAGACTGACTCTTCTTACTGACTATGTTTTGAACCATTCCTGTGACACTAGTTATGGATTCCGATGCTTCACTTCAGGTTTACTGTATCCCTCTGACCTTCTTATTGACGATGAAACACAGAAATTCCATCGGAATTGAATACAAAAGGCACAATGCCGACTTAAGTACAAGAAGACTGACTCTTCTTACTGACTATGTTTTGAACCATTCCTGTGAGACTAGTTATAAATTCCGATGCTACACTTCAGGTTTACTGTATCCCTTGGACATTCTTATTGACGATGAAACACAGAAATTGCATCGGAATTAAATACAAAAGGCACAGTGCAGAATTAAGTACAAGGAGACTGACTCTTCTTACTGTCTATGTTTTGAAATATTCCATTCACACTAGTTATAGATTCCGATGCTTCACTCCAGGTTTACTGTATCCCTTGGACCTTGTTATTGACGATGAAACACAGAAATGGCATCGGAATTAAATAGAAAAGGTACAATGCCGACTTAAGTACAAGAAGACTGACTCTTCTTACAGACTATGTTTTGAACCATTCCTGTGACACTACTTATAGATTCCGATGCTTCACCTCAGGTGTACTGTATGCCTTGGATCTTCTTATTGACGATAAAACACAGAAATTGCATCGGAATTAAATAAATAGGCAAAATGCCGACTTAAGTACACGAAGACTGACTCTTCTTACTGTCTATGTTTTGAACCATTCCTGTGACACTAGTTATAGATTCCGATGCTACACTCCAGGTTTACTGTATCCCTTGAACCTTCTTATTGACGATGAAACACAGAAAATGCATCGGAATTAAATACAAAAGGCACAATGCCGACTTAAGTACATGAAGACCGACTCTTCCTACTAACTATGTTTGAACCATTCCTGTGACACCCGTTATAAATTCCGATGCTTCACTTGAGGTTTACTGTATCCCTTGGACCTTGTTATTGACGATGAAACACAGAAATTGCATCGGAATTAAATACAAAAGGCACAATGCCGAATTAAGTACAAGAAGACTGACTCTTCTCACTGTCTATGTTTTGAACCATTTCTGTGACACTAATTATAGATTCCGATGCTTCACTCCTGGTTTACTGCATCCCTTGGACCTTCTTACTGACGATGAAACACACAAATTGCATCGGAATTAAATAGAAAAGGCACTATGCCGACTTAAGGACAGGAAGACTGACTCTTCTTACTGACTATGTTTTGAACGATTCCTGTGACACTAGTTTTAGATCCCGATGCTTCACTTCAGGTTTACTGCATCTTTTGGACCTTCTTATTGACTATGGAACACAAAAATTGCATCGGAATTAAATACAAAAGGCAAAACGCCGACTGAAGTGCATGAAGACTGACTCATCTTACAGTCTATGATTTGAACCATTCCTGTGACACGAGTTACAGATTCCGATGCTTCACTCCAGGATTACTGTGTCCCTTGGACCTTCTTATTGACGATGAAACACAGAAATTGCATCGGAATTTAATAGAAAAGGCACAATGCCGTCTTAACTACAAGAAGACTGACTCTTCTTACTGACTATGTTTTGAACCATTCCTGTGACACTAGTTATAGATTCCGATGCTTCCCTTCAGGATTACTGTATCCCTCTGACCTTCTTATTGACGATGAAACACAGAAATTGCATCGGAATTAAATAGAAAAGGCAAAATGCCAACTTAAGTACAAGAAGACTGACTCTTCTTACTGACTATGATTTGAACCATTCCTGTGAAACTAGTTATAGATTCCGATGCTTCACCTCAGATTTACTGTATCCCTTGGACGTTCCTATTGACGATGAAACACAGAAATTGCATCGGAATTAAATACAAAAGGCACAATGCCGAATTAAGTACAAGAAGGCTGACTCTTCTTACTGTCTATGTTTTGAACCATTTCTGTGACACTAATTATAGATTCCGATGCTTCACTCCTGGTTTACTGCATCCCTTGGACCTTCTTATTGACGATGAAACAAAGAAATTGCATCGGAATTAAATACAAAAGGCACAATGCCGACTTAAGGACAACAAGATTGACTCTTCTTACTGACTATGTTTGAACCATTCCAGTGACACTAGCTATAGATTCCGATGCTTCACTTGAGGTTACTGTATCCCTCTGACCTTCTTAATGACGATGAAACACAGACATTGCATCGTAATTAAATCCAAAAGGCACAATGCCGACTTAAGTACAAGAAGACTGACTCTTCTTACCGTTTATGTTTTTAACCATACCATTGACACTAGTTATAGATTCCGATGCTTCACTCCAGGTTTACTGTATCCCTAGGACCTTCTTATTGACGATGAAACACACAAATTGCATCGGAATTAAATAGATAAGGCACTATGCCGACTTAAGTACAAGAAGACTGACTCTTCTTACTGACTATGTTTTGAACGATTCCTCTGACACTAGTTATAGATCCCGATGCTTCACTGCAGGTTTACTGTATCCCTTGGACCTTCTTATTGACTATGAAACACAGAAATTGCATCGGAATTAAATACAAAAGGCACAATGCCGACTTAAGTGCACGAAGACTGACTCTTCTTACAGTCTATGATTTGAACCATTCCTGTGACACTAGTTACGGATTCCGATGCTTCACTCCAGGTTTACTGTGTCCCTTGGACCTTCTTATTGACGATGAAACACAGAAATTGCATCGGAATTAAATACAAAAGGCACAATGCCGACTTAAGTACAAGAAGACTGACTCTTCTTACTGCATATGTTTTGAACCATTCCTGTGACACTAGTTATGGATACCGATGCTTCACTTCAGGTTTACTGTATCCCTCTGACCTTCTTATTGACGATGAAACACAGAAATTGCATCGGAATTGAATACAAAAGGCACAATGCCGAATTAAGTTCTAGAAGACTGACTCTTCTTACTGTCTATTTTTGAACCAGTCCTGTGACACTAGCTATAGACTCCGATGCTTCACTCCAGGTTTACTGTATCCCTTGGTCCTTCTTATTGACGATTAAACACAGAAATTGCATCGGAATTAAATAGAAAAGGCACAATGCCGACTTAAGTACAAGAAGACTGACTCTTCTTACTGACTATGTTTTGAACCATTCCTGTGACACTAGTTATAAATTCCGATGCTACACTTCTGTCTACTGTATCCCTTGGACATTCTTATTGACGATGAAACACAGAAATTGCATCGGAATTAAATACAAAAGGCACAGTGCAGAATTAAGTACAAGGAGACTGACTCTTCTTACTGTCTATGTTTTGAATATTCCATTGACACTAGTTATAGATTCCGATGCTTCACTCCGGGTTTACTGTATCCCTTGGACCTTGTTATTGACGATGAAAACACAGGATATTGCATCGGAATTAAATAGAAAAGGTACAATGCCGAATTAAGTACAAGAAGACTGACTCTTCTTACTGACTATGTTTGAACCATTCCTGTGACGCTACTTATAGATTCCGATGCTTCACCTCAGGTTTGCTGTATGCCTTGGACCTTCTTATTGACGATAAAACCACAGAATTTGCATCGGAATTAAATAAAAAAGGCAAAATGCCGACTTAAGTACACGAAGACTGACTCTTCTTACTGTCTATGTTTTGAACCACTCCTGTGACACTAGTTATAGATTCCGATGCTACACTCCAGGTTTACGGTATCCCTTGGACCTTCTTATTGACGTTGAAAACACACAAATTGCATCGGAATTAAATAGAAAAGGCACTATGCCGACGTAAGTACAAGAAGACTGACTCTTCTTACTGTCTATGTTTTGAACCAATCCCGTACCACTAGTTATAGTTTCGGATGCTTCCACTCCACGTTTACTGTATCCCTTGGACCTTCTTATTGACGATGAAACACAGAAATTGCATCGGAATTAAATAGAAAAGGCACAATGCCGTCATAACTACAAGAAGACTGACTCTTCTTACTGACTATGTTTTGAACCAGTTCTTTGACACTAGTTATAGACTCCGATGCTTCACTCCACGTTTACTGTATCCCTTGGTCCTTCTTATTGACGATGAAACACACGAAATGGCATCGGAATTAAATAGAAAAGGTACAATGCCGACTTAAGTACAAGAAGACTGACTCTTCTTACAGACTATGTTTTGAACCATTCCTGTGACACTACTTATAGATTCCGATGCTTCACCTCAGGTGTACTGTATGCCTTGGATCTTCTTATTGACGATAAAACACAGAAATTGCATCGGAATTAAATAAATAGGCAAAATGCCGACTTAAGTACACGAAGACTGACTCTTCTTACTGTCTATGTTTTGAACCATTCCTGTGACACTAGTTATAGATTCCGATGCTACACTCCAGGTTTACTGTATCCCTTGAACCTTCTTATTGACGTTGAAACACAGAAATTGCATCGGAATTAAATAGAAAATGCACTATGCCGACGTAAGTACAAGAAGACTGACTCTTCTTACTGTCTATGCTTTGAACCATTCCTGTGACACTAGTTATAGTTTCCGATGCTTCACTCCAGTTTTACTGTATCCCTTGGACCTTCTTATTGACGATGAAACACAGAAATTGCATCGGAATTTAATAGAAAAGGCACAATGCCGTCTTAACTACAAGAAGACTGTCTCTTCTTACTGACTATGTTTTGAACCATTCCTGTGACACTAGTTATAGATTCCGATGCTTCCCTTCAGGATTACTGTATCCCTCTGACCTTCTTATTGACGATGAAACACAGAAATTGCATCGGAATTAAATAGAAAAGGCAAAATGCCAACTTAAGTACAAGAAGACTGACTCTTCTTACTGACTATGATTTGAACCATTCCTGTGAAACTAGTTATAGATTCCGATGCTTCACCTCAGATTTACTGTATCCCTTGGACGTTCCTATTGACGATGAAACACAGAAATTGCATCGGAATTAAATACAAAAGGCACAATGCCGAATTAAGTACAAGAAGGCTGACTCTTCTTACTGTCTATGTTTTGAACCATTTCTGTGACACTAATTATAGATTCCGATGCTTCACTCCTGGTTTACTGCATCCCTTGGACCTTCTTATTGACGATGAAACAAAGAAATTGCATCGGAATTAAATACAAAAGGCACAATGCCGACTTAAGGACAACAAGATTGACTCTTCTTACTGACTATGTTTGAACCATTCCAGTGACACTAGCTATAGATTCCGATGCTTCACTTGAGGTTTACTGTATCCCTCTGACCTTCTTAATGACGATGAAACACAGACATTGCATCGTAATTAAATCCAAAAGGCACAATGCCGACTTAAGTACAAGAAGACTGACTCTTCTTACCGTTTATGTTTTGAACCATACCATTGACACTAGTTATAGATTCCGATGCTTCACTCCAGGTTTACTGTATCCCTTGGACCTTCTTATTGACGATGAAACACACAAATTGCATCGGAATTAAATAGAAAAGGCACTATGCCGACTTAAGTACAAGAAGACTGACTCTTCTTACTGACTATGTTTTGAACGATTCCTCTGATACTAGTTATAGATCCCGATGCTTCACTTCAGGTTTACTGTATCCCTTGGACCTTCTTATTGACTATGAAACACAAAAATTGCATAGGAAATAAATACAAAAGGCAAAATGCCGACTGAAGTGCACGAAGACTGACTCTTCTTACAGTCTATGATTTGAACCATTCCTGTGACACTAGTTACGGATTCCGATGCTTCACTCCAGGTTTACTGTGTCCCTTAGACCTTCTTATTGACGATGAAACACAGAAATTGCATCGGAATTAAATACAAAAGGCACAATGCCGACTTAAGTACAAGAAGACTGACTCTTCTTACTGCATATGTTTTGAACCATTCCTGTGACACTAGTTATGGATACCGATGCTTCACTTCAGGTTTACTGTATCCCTCTGACCTTCTTATTGACGATGAAACACAGAAATTGCATCGGAATTGAATACAAAAGGCACAATGCCGAATTAAGTTCTAGAAGACTGACTCTTCTTACTGTCTATTTTTGAACCAGTCCTGTGACACTAGCTATAGACTCCGATGCTTCACTCCAGGTTAACTGTATCCCTTGGTCCTTCTTATTGACGATTAAACACAGAAATTGCATCGGAATTAAATAGAAAAGGCACAATGCCGACTTAAGTACAAGAAGACTGACTCTTCTTACTGACTATGTTTTGAACCATTCCTGTGACACTAGTTATAAATTCCGATGCTACACTTCTGGTCTACTGTATCCCTTGGACATTCTTATTGACGATGAAACACAGAAATTGCATCGGAATTAAATACAAAAGGCACAGTGCAGAATTAAGTACAAGGAGACTGACTCTTCTTACTGTCTATGTTTTGAAATATTCCATTGACACTAGTTATAGATTCCGATGCTTCACTCCGGGTTTACTGTATCCCTTGGACCTTGTTATTGACGATGAAACACAGATATTGCATCGGAATTAAATAGAAAAGGTACAATGCCGAATTAAGTACAAGAAGACTGACTCTTCTTACTGACTATGTTTTGAACCATTCCTGTGACGCTACTTATAGATTCCGATGCTTCACCTCAGGTTTGCTGTATGCCTTGGACCTTCTTATTGACGATAAAACACAGAATTTGCATCGGAATTAAATAAAAAAGGCAAAATGCCGACTTAAGTACACGAAGACTGACTCTTCTTACTGTCTATGTTTTGAACCACTCCTGTGACACTAGTTATAGATTCCGATGCTACACTCCAGGTTTACGGTATCCCTTGGACCTTCTTATTGACGTTGAAACACACAAATTGCATCGGAATTAAATAGAAAAGGCACTATGCCGACGTAAGTACAAGAAGACTGACTCTTCTTACTGTCTATGTTTTGAACCAATCCCGTACCACTAGTTATAGTTTCGGATGCTTCACTCCACGTTTACTGTATCCCTTGGACCTTCTTATTGACGATGAAACACAGAAATTGCATCGGAATTAAATAGAAAAGGCACAATGCCGTCATAACTACAAGAAGACTGACTCTTCTTACTGACTATGTTTTGAACCAGTTCTTTGACACTAGTTATAGACTCCGATGCTTCACTCCACGTTTACTGTGTCCCTTGGTCCTTCTTATTGACGATGAAACACAGAAATTGCATCGGAATTAAAATAGAAAAGGCAAAATGCCAACTTAAGTACAAGAAGACTGACTCTTCTTACTGACTATGATTTGAACCATTCCTGTGAAACTAGTTATAGATTCCGATGCTTCACCTCAGATTTACTGTATCCCTTGGACGTTCCTATTGACGATGAAACACAGAAATTGCATCGGAATTAAATACAAAAGGCACAATGCCGAATTAAGTACAAGAACGCTGACTCTTCTTACTGTCTATGTTTTGAACCATTTCTGTGACACTAATTATAGATTCCGATGCTTCACTCCTGGTTTACTGCATCCCTTGGA
Organism: Schistocerca piceifrons; assembly: GCF_021461385.2. Taxonomy (NCBI): domain Eukaryota; kingdom Metazoa; phylum Arthropoda; class Insecta; order Orthoptera; family Acrididae; genus Schistocerca; species Schistocerca piceifrons. Next base: position 65,740 of record NW_025727575.1, on the reverse strand, counting down.
CCTTCTTATTGACGATGAAACAAAGAAATTGCATCGGAATTAAATACAAAAGGCACAATGCCGACTTAAGGACAACAAGATTGACTCTTCTTACTGACTATGTTTGAACCATTCCTGTGACACTAGCTATAGATTCCGATGCTTCACTTGAGGTTTACTGTATCCCTCTGACCTTCTTAATGACGATGAAACACAGACATTGCATCGTAATTAAATCCAAAAGGCACAATGCCGACTTAAGTACAAGAAGACTGACTCTTCTTACCGTTTATGTTTTGAACCATACCATTGACACTAGTTATAGATTCCGATGCTTCACTCCAGGTTTACTGTATCCCTTGGACCTTCTTATTGACGATGAAACACACAAATTGCATCGGAATTAAATAGAAAAGGCACTATGCCGACTTAAGTACAAGAAGACTGACTCTTCTTACTGACTATGTTTTGAACGATTCCTCTGACACTAGTTATAGATCCCGATGCTTCACTTCAGGTTTACTGTATCCCTTGGACCTTCTTATTGACTATGAAACACAAAAATTGCATAGGAAATAAATACAAAAGGCAAAATGCCGACTGAAGTGCACGAAGACTGACTCTTCTTACAGTCTATGATTTGAACCATTCCTGTGACACTAGTTACGGATTCCGATGCTTCACTCCAGGTTTACTGTGTCCCTTGGACCTTCTTATTGACGATGAAACACAGAAATTGCATCGGAATTAAATACAAAAGGCACAATGCCGACTTAAGTACAAGAAGACTGACTCTTCTTACTGCATATGTTTTGAACCATTCCTGTGACACTAGTTATGGATACCGATGCTTCACTTCAGGTTTACTGTATCCCTCTGACCTTCTTATTGACGATGAAACACAGAAATTGCATCGGAATTGAATACAAAAGGCACAATGCCGAATTAAGTTCTAGAAGACTGACTCTTCTTACTGTCTATTTTTGAACCAGTCCTGTGACACTAGCTATAGACTCCGATGCTTCACTCCAGGTTTACTGTATCCCTTGGTCCTTCTTATTGACGATTAAACACAGAAATTGCATCGGAATTAAATAGAAAAGGCACAATGCCGACTTAAGTACAAGAAGACTGACTCTTCTTACTGACTATGTTTTGAACCATTCCTGTGACACTAGTTATAAATTCCGATGCTACACTTCTGGTCTACTGTATCCCTTGGACATTCTTATTGACGATGAAACACAGAAATTGCATCGGAATTAAATACAAAAGGCACAGTGCAGAATTAAGTACAAGGAGACTGACTCTTCTTACTGTCTATGTTTTGAAATATTCCATTGACACTAGTTATAGATTCCGATGCTTCACTCCGGGTTTACTGTATCCCTTGGACCTTGTTATTGACGATGAAACACAGATATTGCATCGGAATTAAATAGAAAAGGTACAATGCCGAATTAAGTACAAGAAGACTGACTCTTCTTACTGACTATGTTTTGAACCATTCCTGTGACGCTACTTATAGATTCCGATGCTTCACCTCAGGTTTGCTGTATGCCTTGGACCTTCTTATTGACGATAAAACACAGAATTTGCATCGGAATTAAATAAAAAAGGCAAAATGCCGACTTAAGTACACGAAGACTGACTCTTCTTACTGTCTATGTTTTGAACCACTCCTGTGACACTAGTTATAGATTCCGATGCTACACTCCAGGTTTACGGTATCCCTTGGACCTTCTTATTGACGTTGAAACACACAAATTGCATCGGAATTAAATAGAAAAGGCACTATGCCGACGTAAGTACAAGAAGACTGACTCTTCTTACTGTCTATGTTTTGAACCAATCCCGTACCACTAGTTATAGTTTCGGATGCTTCACTCCACGTTTACTGTATCCCTTGGACCTTCTTATTGACGATGAAACACAGAAATTGCATCGGAATTAAATAGAAAAGGCACAATGCCGTCATAACTACAAGAAGACTGACTCTTCTTACTGACTATGTTTTGAACCAGTTCTTTGACACTAGTTATAGACTCCGATGCTTCACTCCACGTTTACTGTATCCCTTGGTCCTTCTTATTGACGATGAAACACAGAAATTGAATCGGAATTAAATACAAAAGGCACAGTGCAGAATTAAGTACAAGGAGACTGACTCTTCTTACTGTCTATGTTTTGAACCTTTCCTGTGACACTAGTTATAGTTTCCGATGCTTCACTCCTAGTTTACTGTATCCCTTGGACCTTCTTATTGATGATGAAACACAGAAACTGCATCGGAATTAAATACAAAAGGCACAATGACGACTTAAGGACAAGAAGACTGACTCTTCTTACTGACTATGTTTTGAACCATTCCTGTGACACTAGCTATAGATTCCGATGCTTCACTTCAGGTTTACTGTACCCCTCTGACCCTCTTATTGACGATGAAACACAGAAACTGCATCGGAATTAAATACAAACGGCACAATGCCGACCTAAGTACAAGAAGACTGACTCTTCTTACTGTCTATGTTTTGAACCATTCCATTGACACTAGTTATAGATTCCGATTCTTCACTCCAGGTTTACTGTATCCCTTGGAACTTGTTATTGACGATGAAACACAGAAATTGCATCGGAATTAAATAGATAAGGCACTATGCCGACTTAAGTACAAGAAGACTGACTCTTCTTACTGACTATGTCTTGAACGATTCCTGTGACACTAGTTACAGATACCGATGCTTCACTTCAGGTTTACTGTATCCCTTGGACCTTCTTATTGACGATGAAACACAGAAATTGCATCGGAATTAAATACAAAAGGCAAAATGCCGACTGAAGTACACGAAGACTGACTCTTCATACTGTCTATGATTTGAACCATTCCTGTTACACTAGTTACAGATTCCGATGTTTCCCTCCAGGTTTACTGTATCCCTTGGACCTTCTTATTGACGATGAAACACAGAAATTGCATCGGAATTAAATACAAAAGGTACAATGCCGACTTAAGTACAAGAAGACCAACTCTTCTTACTGACTATGTTTTGAACCATTCCTGTGACACTAGTTATGGATTCCGATGCTTCACTTCAGGTTTACTGTATCCCTCAGACCTTCTTATTGACGAAGAAACACAGAAATTGCATCGGAATTAAATACAGAATGCACAATGCCGAATTAAGTTCAAGAAGACTGACTCTTCTTACTGTCTATTTTTAACCAGTCCTTTGACACTAGTTATAGACTCCGATGCATCACTCCACGCTTACTGTATCCCTTGGTCCTTCTTATTGACGATGAAACACAGAAATTGCATCGGAATTAAATACAAAAGGCACAGTGCAGAATTAAGTACAAGGAGACTGACTCTACTTACTGTCTATGTTTTGAACCATTCCTGTGACACTAGTTATAGATTCCGATGCTTCACTCCAAGTTTACTGTATCCCTTGGACCTTCTTATTGATGATGAAACACAGAACTTGCATCATAATTAAATACAAAAGGCACAATGACGACTTAAGGACAAGAAGACTGACTCTTCTTACTGACTATGTTTTGAACCATTCCTGTGACACTAGCTATAGTTTCTGATGCTTCACTTCAGGTTTACTGTACCCCTCTGACCTTCTTATTGACGATGAGACACAGAAACTGCATCGGAATAAAATACAAAATGCACAATGCCGACTTAAGTACAAGAAGACTGACTCTTCATACTGTCTATGTATTGAACCATTCCATTGACACTAGGTGTAGATTCCGATGCTTCACTCCAGGTTTACTGTATCCCTTGGAACTTGTTATTGACGATGAAACACAGAAATTGCATCGGAATTAAATAGAAAAGGTACAATGCCGACTTAAGTACAAGAAGACAGAATCTTCTTACTGACTATGTTTTGAACCATTCCTGTGACACTAGTTATGGATTCCGATGCTTCACCTCAGGTTTACTGTATCCCTTGGACCTTCTTATTGACGATGAAACACAGAAAATGCATCGGAATTAAATACAAAAGGCACAATGCCGACTTAAGTACATGAAGACCGACTCTTCATACTGACTATGTTTGAACCATTCCTGTGACACCCGTTATAAATTCCGATGCTACACTTGAGGTTTACTGTATCCCTTGGACCTTGTTATTGACGATGAAACACAGAAATTGCATCGGAATTAAATACAAAAGGCACAATGCCGAATTAACTACAAGAAGACTGACTCTTCTTACTGTCTATGTTTTGAACGATTCCTGTGACACTAGTTATAGATCCCGATGCTTCACTTCAGGTTTACTGTATCCCTTGAACCTTCTTATTGACTATGAAACACAAAAATTGCATCGGAATTAAATAAAAAAGGCAAAATGCCGACTTAAGTACACGTAGACTGACTCTTCTTTCTGTCTATGTTTTGAACCATTCCTGTGACACTAGTTATAGATTCCGATGCTACACTCCAGGTTTACTGTATCCCTTGGACCTTCTTAATGACGTTGAAACACACAAATTGCATCGGAATTAAATAGAAAAGGCACTATGCCAACGTAAGTACAAGAAGACTGACTCTTCTTACTGTCTATGTTTTGAACCATTCCTGTGACACTAGTTATAGTTTCCGAAGCTTCACTCCAGGTTTACTGTATCCCTTGGACCTTCTTATTGACGATGAAACACAGAAATTGCATCTTAATTAAATCCGAAAGGCACAATGCCGACTTAAGTACAAGAAGGCTGACTCTTCTTACCGTCCATGTTTTGAACCATACCATTGACTCTAGTTATAGATTCCGATGCTTCACTCCAGGTTTACTGTATCCCTTGGACCTTCTTATTGACGATGAAACACACAAATTGCATCGGAATTAAATAGAAAAGGCACTATGCCGACTTAAATACAAGAAGACTGACTCTTCTTACTGACTATGTTTTGAACGATTCCTGTGACACTAGTTATAGATCCCGATGTTTCACTTCAGGTTTACTGTATCCCTTGGACCTTCTTATTGACTATGAAACACAAAAATTGCATCGGAATTAAATACAAAAGGCAAAATGCCGACTGAAGTGCACGAAGACTGACTCTTCTTACAGTCTATGATTTGAACCATTCCTGTGACACTAGTTACAGATTCCGATGCTTCGCTCCGGGTTTACTGTGTCCCGTGGACCTTCTTATTGACGATGAAACACAGAAATTGCATCGGAATTAAATACAAAAGGCACAATGCCGACTTATGTACAAGAAGACTGACTCTTCTTACTGACTATGTTTTGAACCATTCCTGTGACACTAGTTATGGATTCCGATGCTTCACTTCAGGTTTACTGTATCCCTCTGACCTTCTTATTGACGATGAAACACAGAAATTGCATCGGAATTGAATACAAAAGGCACAATGCCGAATTAAGTTCTAGAAGACTGACTCTTCTTTCTGTCTATATTTGAACCAGTCCTGTGACACTAGTTATAGACTCCGATGCTTCACTCCAGGTTTACTGTATCCCTTGGTCCTTCTTATTGACGATTAAACACAGAAATTGCATCGGAATTAAATAGAAAAGGCACAATGCCGACTTAAGTACAAGAAGACTGACTCTTCTTACTGACTACGTTTTGAACCATTCCTGTGACACTAGTTATAAATTCCGATGCTACACTTCAGCTTTACTGTATCCATTGGACATTCTTATTGACGATGAAACACAGAAATTGCATCGGAATTAAATACAAAAGGCACAGTGCAGAATTAAGTAAAAGGAGACTGACTCTTCTTACTGTCTATGTTTTGAAATATTCCATTCACACTAGTTATAGATTCCGATGCTTCACTCCAGGTTTACTGTATCCCTTGGACCTTGTTATTGACGATGTAACACAGAAATTGCATCGGAATTAAATAGAAAAGGTACAATGCCGACTTAAGTACAAGAAGACTGACTCTTCTTACTGACTATGTTTTGAACCATTCCTGTGACACTATTTATAGATTCCGATGCTTCACCTCAGGTTTACTGTATGCCTTGGACCTTCTTATTGACGATAAAACACAGAAATTGCATCGGAATTAAATAAAAAAGGCAAAATGCCGACTTAAGTACACGAAGACTGACTCTTCTTACTGTCTATGTTTTGAACCATTCCTGTGACACTAGTTAAAGATTCCGATGCTACACTCCAGGTTTACTGTAGCCCTTGGATCCTCTTATTGACGTTGAAACACACTAATTGCATCGGAATTAAATAGAAAAGGCACTATGCCGACGTAAGTACAAGATGACTGACTCTTCTTACTGTCTATGTTTTGAACCATTCCTGTTACACTAGTTATAGTTTCCGATGCTTCACTCCAGGTTTACTGTATCCCTTGGACTTTCTTATTGACGATGAAACACAGAAATTGCATCGGAATTAAATACAAAAGGCAAAATGCCGACTGAAGTACACGAAGACTGACTCTTCTTACTGTCTATGATTTGACCCATTCCTGTGACACTAGTTACAGATTCCGATGTTTCCCTCCAGGTTTACTGTATCCCTTGGACCTTCTTATTGACGATAAAACACAGAAATTGCAACGGAATTAAATACAAAAGGCACAATGCCGACTTAAGTACAAGAAGACTAACTCTTCTTACTGACTATGTTTTGAACCATTCCTGTGACACTAGTTATGGATTCCGATACTTCACTTCAGGTTTACTGTATCCCTCTGACCTTCTTATTGACGATGAAACACAGAATTTGCATCGGAATAAAATACAGAAGGCACAATGCCGAATTAAGTTCAAGAAGACTGACTCTTCTTACTGTCTATTTTTGAACCAGTCCTTTGACACTAGTTATAGACTCCGATGCTTCACTCCACGTTTACTGTATCCCTTGGTCCTACTTATTGACGATGAAACACAGAAATTGCATCGGAATTAAATACAAAAGGCACAGTGCAGAATTAAGTACAAGGAGACTGACTTTTCTTACTGACTATGTTTTGAACCATTCCTGTGACACTAGCTATAGATTACGATGCTCCACTTCAGGTTTACTGTACCCCTCTGACCTTCTTATTGACGATGAAACACAGAAACTGCATCGGAATTAAATACAAACGGCACAATGCCGACTTAAGTACAAGAAGACTGACTTTTCTTACTGTCTATGTTTTGAACCATTCCATTGACACTAGTTATAGATTCCGATGCTTCACTCCAGGTTTATTGTATCCCTTGGAACTTGTTATTGACGATGAAACACAGAAATTGCATCGGAATTATATAGATAAGGCACTATGCCGACTTAAGTACAAGAAGACTGACTCTTCTTACTGACTATGTTTTGAACGATTCCTGTGACACTAGTTACAGATCCCGATGCTTCACTTCTGGTTTACTGTATCCCTTGGACCTTCTTATTGACGATGAAACACAGAAATTGCATCGGAATTAAATACAAAAGGCAAAATGCCGACTGAAGTACACGAAGACTGACTCTTCATACTGTCTATGATTTGAACCATTCCTGTTACACTAGTTACAGCTTCCGATGTTTCCCTCCAGGTTTACTGTATCCCTTGGACCTTCTTATTGTCGATGAAACACAGAAATTGCATCGGAATTAAATACAAAATGCACAGTGCAGAATTAAGTACAAGGAGACTGACTCTTCTTACTGTCTATATTTTGAACCAATCCTGTGACACTAGTTATAGATTCCGACGCTTCACTCCAAGTTTACTGTACCCCTTGGACCTTCTTATTGATGATGAAACACAGAAATTGCATCATAATTAAATACAAAAGGCACAATGCCGACTTAAGTACAAGAAGACTGACTTTCTTACTGTCTATGTTTTGAACCATTCCATTGACACTAGGTGTAGATTCCGATGCTTCACTCCAGGTTTACTGTATCCCTTGGAACTTGTTATTGACGATGAAACACAGAAATTGCATCGGAATTAAATAGAAAAGGTACAATGCCGACTTAAGTACAAGAAGACTGAATCTTCTTACTGACTATGTTTTGAACCATTCCTGTGACACTAGTTATAGATTCCGATGCTTCACCTCAGGATTACTGTATCCCTTGGACCTTCTTATTGACGATGAAACACAGAAATTGCATCGGAATTAAATACAAAAGGCCAAATGCCGACTTAAGTACACGAAGACTGACTCTTCTTACTGTCTATGTTTTGAACTATTCCTGTGACACTAGTTATGGATTCCGATGCTACACTCCAGGTTTACTGTATCCCTTGGACCTTCTTATTGACGATGAAACACAAAAATTGTATCGGAATTGAATACAAATAGCACAATGCCGAATTAAGTTCAAGAAGACCGACTCTTCTTACTGTCTATTTTTGAACCAGTCCTGTAACACTAGTTATAGACTCCGATGCTTCACTCCAGGTTTACTGTATCCCTTGGTCCTTCTTATTGACGATTAAACACAGAAATTGCATCGAAATTAAATAGAAATGGCACAATGCCGACTTAAGTTCAAGAAGACTGACTCTTCTTACTGACTATGTTTTGAACCATTCCTGTGACACTAGTTATAAATTCCGATGCTACACTTCAGGTTCACTGTATCCCTTGGACATTCTTATTGAGGATGAAACACAGAAATTGTATCGGAATTAAATACAAAACGCACAGTGCAGAATTAAGTACAAGGAGACTGACTCTTCTTACTGTCTATGTTTTGAACCATTCCTGTGACACTAGTTATAGATTCAGATGCTTCACCTCAGGTTTACTGTATGCCTTGGACCTTCTTATTGACGATTAAACACAGAAATTGCATCGGAATTAAATACAAAGGGCAAAATGCCGACTTAAGTACACGAAGACTGACTCTTCTTACTGTCTATGTTTTGAACCATTCCTGTGACACTAGTTATAGATTCCGATGCTACACTCCAGGTTTACTGTATCCCTTGGACCTCCTTATTGACGAAGATACACACAAATTGCATCGGAATTAAATAGAAAAGGCACTATGCCGACGTAAGTACAAGAAGACTGACTCTTCTTACTGTCTATGTTTCGAACCATTCCTGTGACACTAGTTATAGTTTCCGATGCTTCACTCCAGGTTTACTGTATCGCTTGGACCTTCTTATTGACGATGAAACACAGAAATTGCATCGAAATTAAATAGAAAAGGCACAATGCCGTCTTAACTACAAGAAGACTGACTCTTCTTACTGACTATGTTTTGAACCATTCCTGTGACACTAGTTATAGATTCCGATGCTTCCCTTCAGGATTACTGTATCCCTCTGACCTTCCTATTGACGATGAAACACAGAAATTGCATCGGAATTAAATACAGAAGGCACAATGCCGAATTAAGTTCAAGAAGACTGACCCTTCTTACTGTCTATTTTTGAACCAGTCCTTTGACACTAGTTATAGATTCCGAAGCTTCACTCCACGTTTACTGTATCCCTTGGTCCTTCTTATTGACGATGAAACACAGAAATTACATCGGAATTAAATACAAAAGGCACAGTGCAGAATTAAGTACAAGGAGACTGACTCTTCTTACTGTCTATGGTTTGAACCATTACTGTGACACTAGTTATAGTTTCCGATGCTTCATTCCAAGTTTACTGTATCCCTTGGACCTTCTCGTTGATGATGAAACACAGAAACTGCATCGGAATTAAGTACAAAAGGCACAATGACGACTTAACGACAAGAAGACTGACTCTTCTTACTGTCTATGTTTTGAACCATTCCATTGACACTAGGTGTAGATTCCGATGCTTCACTCCAGGTTTACTGTGTCCCTTGGAACTTGTTATTGACGATGAAACACAGAAATTGCATCGGAATTAAATAGAAAAGGTACAATGCCGACTTAAGTACAAGAAGACTGAATCTTCTTACTGACTATGTTTTGAACCATTCCTGTGACACTAGTTATAGATTCCGATGCTTCACCTCAGGTTTACTGTATCCCTTGGACCTTCTTATTGACGATGAAACACAGAAATGGCATCGGAATTAAATACAAAAAGCAAAATGCCGACTTAAGTACACGAAGACTGACTCTTCTTACTGTCTATGTTTTGAACTATTCCTGTGACACTAGTTATAGATTCCGATGCTACACTCCAGGTTTTTCTGTATCCCTTGGACCTTCTTATTGACGATGAAACACAGAAATTGCATCGGAATTAAATTGAAAAGGCACAATGCCGACTTAAGTACAAGAAGACTGACTCTTCTTACTGACTATGTTTTGAACCATTCCTGTGACACTAGTCATAGATCCGATGCATCATTACAGATTTACTGTATACCTTGGACCTTCTTGTTGACGATGAAACACAGAAATTGCATCGGAATTAAATAGAAATGGCACAATGCCGACTTAAGTACAAGAAGACTGACTCTTCTTACTGACTATGTTTTGAACCATTAATGTGACACTAGTTATAAATTCCGATGCTACACTTCAGGTTGTCTGTATCCCTTGGACATTCTTATTGAGGATGAAACACAGAAATTGTATCGGAATTAAATACAAAAGGCACAGTGCAGAATTAAGTACCAGGAGACTGACTCCTCTTACTGTCTATGTTTTGAACCATTCCTGTGACACTAGTTATAGATTCAGATGCTTCACCTCAGGTTTACTGTATGCCTTGGACCTTCTTATTGACGATAAAACACAGAAATTGCATCGGAATTAAATACAAAAGGCAAAATGCCGACTTAAGTATACGAAGACTGACTCTTCTTACTGTCTATGCTTTGAACCATTCCTGTGACACTAGTTATAGATTCCGATGTTAACTCCAGGTTTACTGTATCCCTTGGACCTCCTTATTGACGATGAAACACACAAATTGCATCGGAATTAAATAGAAAAGGCACTATGCCGACGTAAGTACAAGAAGACTGACTCTTCTTACTGTCTATGTTTCGAAACATTCCTGTGACACTTGTTATAGTTTCCGATGCTTCACTCCAGGTTTACTGTATCCCTTGGACCTTCTTATTGACGATGAAACACAGAAATTGCATCGAAATTAAATAGAAAAGTCACAATGCCGTCTTAACTACAAGAAGACTGACTCTTCTTACTGACTATGTTTTGAACCATTCCTGTGACACTAGTTATAGATTCCGATGCTTCCCTTCAGGATTACTGTATCCCTCTGACCTTCTTATTGACGATGAAACACAGAAATTGCATCGGAATTAAATAGAAAAGGCACAATGCCAACTTAAGTACAAGAAGACTGAATCTTCTTACTGACTATGTTTTGAACCATTCCTGTGAAACTACTTATAGATTCCGATGCTTCACCTCAGGTTTACTGTATCCCTTGGACCTTCCTATTGACGATGAAACACAGAAATTCCATCGGAATGAAATACAAAAGGCACAATGCCGACTTAAGTACTAGAAGACCGACTCTCCTTTCTGACTATGCTTTGAACCATTCCTGTGACACTAGTTATGAATTCCGATGCTTCATTTCAGGTTTAGTGTATCCCTCTGACCTTCTTATTGACGATGAAACACAGAAATTGCACCGGAATTAAATACAAAAGGCACAATGCCGACTCAAGTACAAGAACACTGACTCTTCTTACTGTCTATGTTTTGAACCATACCATTGACACTAGTTATAGATTCCGATGCTTGACTCCAGGTTTACTGTATCCCTAGGACCTTCTTATTGACGATGAAACACACAAATTGCATCGGAATTAAATAGATAAGGCACTATGCCGACTTAAGTACAAGAAGACTAACTCTTCTTACTGTCCATGATTTGAACCATTCCTGTGACACTAGTTACAGATTCCGATGTTTGCCTCCAGGTTTACTGTATCCCTTGGACCTTTCTATTGACGATGAAACACAGAAATTGCATCGGAATTAAATACAAAATGCACAATGCCGACTTAAGTACAAGAAGACTAACTCTTCTTACTGACTATGTTTTGAACCATTCCTGTGACACTAGTTGTGGATTCCGATGCTTCCCTTCAGGTTTACTGTATCCCTCTGACCTTCTTATTGACGATGAAACACAGAAATTGCATCGGAATTAAATACAGGGGGGCACAATGCCGAATTAAGTTCAAGAAGACTGCCTCTTCTTACTGTCTATTTTTGAACCAGTCCTGTAACACTAGTTATAGACTCCGATGCTTCACTCCAGGTTTACTGTATCCCTTGGTCCTTCTTATTGACGATTAAACACAGAAATTGCATCGGAATTAAATAGAAATGGCACAATGCCGACTTAAGTACAAGAAGACTGACTCTTCTTACTGACTATGTTTTGAACCATTAATGTGACACTAGTTATAAATTCCGATGCTACACTTCAGGTTTTCTGTATCCCTTGGACATTCTTATTGAGGATGAAACACAGAAATTGTATCGGAATTAAATACAAAAGGCACAGTGCAGAATTAAGTACCAGGAGACTGACTCCTCTTACTGTCTATGTTTTGAACCATTCCTGTGACACTAGTTATAGATTCAGATGCTTCACCTCAGGTTTACTGTATGCCTTGGACCTTCTTATTGACGATAAAACACAGAAATTGCATCGGAATTAAATACAAAAGGCAAAATGCCGACTTAAGTACACGAAGACTGACTCTTCTTACTGTCTATGCTTTGAACCATTCCTGTGACACTAGTTATAGATTCCGATGCTAAACTCCAGGTTTACTGTATCCCTTGGACCTCCTTATTGACGATGAAACACACAAATTGCATCGGAATTAAATAGAAAAGGCACTATGCCGACGTAAGTACAAGAAGACTGACTCTTCTTACTGTCTATGTTTCGAACCATTCCTGTGACACTAGTTATAGTTTCCGATGCTTCACTCCAGGTTTACTGTATCCCTTGGACCTTCTTATTGACGATGAAACACAGAAATTGCATCGAAATTAAATAGAAAAGTCACAATGCCGTCTTAACTACAAGAAGACTGACTCTTCTTACTGACTATGTTTGAACCATTCCTGTGACACTAGTTATAGATTCCGATGCTTCCCTTCAGGATTACTGTATCCCTCTGACCTTCTTATTGACGATGAAACACAGAAATTGCATCGGAATTAAATAGAAAAGGCACAATGCCAACTTAAGTACAAGAAGACTGACTCTTCTTACTGACTATGTTTTGAACCATTCCTGTGAAACTACTTATAGATTCCGATGCTACACTCCAGGTTTACTGTAGCCCTTGGATCTTCTTATTGACGTTGAAACACACTAATTGCATCGGAATTAATAGAAAAGGCACTATGCCGACGTAAGTACAAGATGACTGACTCTTCTTACTGTCTATGTTTTGAACCATTCCTGTTACACTAGTTATAGTTTCCGATGCTTCACTCCAGGTTTACTGTATCCCTTGGACCTTCTTATTGACGATGAAACACAGAAATTGCATCGGAATTAAATACAAAAGGCAAAATGCCGACTGAAGTACACGAAGACTGACTCTTCTTACTGTCTATGATTTGACCCATTCCTGTGACACTAGTTACAGATTCCGATGTTTCCCTCCAGGTTTACTGTATCCCTTGGACCTTCTTATTGACGATAAAACACAGAAATTGCAACGGAATTAAATACAAAAGGCACAATGCCGACTTAAGTACAAGAAGACTAACTCTTCTTACTGACTATGTTTTGAACCATTCCTGTGACACTAGTTATGGATTCCGATACTTCACTTCAGGTTTACTGTATCCCTCTGACCTTCTTATTGACGATGAAACACAGAATTTGCATCGGAATAAAATACAGAAGGCACAATGCCGAATTAAGTTCAAGAAGACTGACTCTTCTTACTGTCTATTTTTGAACCAGTCCTTTGACACTAGTTATAGACTCCGATGCTTCACTCCACGTTTACTGTATCCCTTGGTCCTACTTATTGACGATGAAACACAGAAATTGCATCGGAATTAAATACAAAAGGCACAGTGCAGAATTAAGTACAAGGAGACTGACTCTTCTTACTGACTATGTTTTGAACCATTCCTGTGACACTAGCTATAGATTACGATGCTCCACTTCAGGTTTACTGTACCCCTCTGACCTTCTTATTGACGATGAAACACAGAAACTGCATCGGAATTAAATACAAACGGCACAATGCCGACTTAAGTACAAGAAGACTGACTTTTCTTACTGTCTATGTTTTGAACCATTCCATTGACACTAGTTATAGATTCCGATGCTTCACTCCAGGTTTATTGTATCCCTTGGAACTTGTTATTGACGATGAAACACAGAAATTGCATCGGAATTATATAGATAAGGCACTATGCCGACTTAAGTACAAGAAGACTGACTCTTCTTACTGACTATGCTTTGAACGATTCCTGTGACACTAGTTACAGATCCCGATGCTTCACTTCTGGTTTACTGTATCCCTTGGACCTTCTTATTGACGATGAAACACAGAAATTGCATCGGAATTAAATACAAAAGGCAAAATGCCGACTGAAGTACACGAAGACTGACTCTTCATACTGTCTATGATTTGAACCATTCCTGTTACACTAGTTACAGCTTCCGATGTTTCCCTCCAGGTTTACTGTATCCCTTGGACCTTCTTATTGTCGATGAAACACAGAAATTGCATCGGAATTAAATACAAAATGCACAGTGCAGAATTAAGTACAAGGAGACTGACTCTTCTTACTGTCTATATTTTGAACCAATCCTGTGACACTAGTTATAGATTCCGACGCTTCACTCCAAGTTTACTGTACCCCTTGGACCTTCTTATTGATGATGAAACACAGAAATTGCATCATAATTAAATACAAAAGGCACAATGCCGACTTAAGTACAAGAAGACTGACTTTCTTACTGTCTATGTTTTGAACCATTCCATTGACACTAGGTGTAGATTCCGATGCTTCACTCCAGGTTTACTGTATCCCTTGGAACTTGTTATTGACGATGAAACACAGAAATTGCATCGGAATTAAATAGAAAATGTACAATGCCGACTTAAGTACAAGAAGACTGAATCTTCTTACTGACTATGTTTTGAACCATTCCTGTGACACTAGTTATAGATTCCGATGCTTCACCTCAGGTTTACTGTATCCCTTGGACCTTCTTATTGACGATGAAACACAGAAATTGCATCGGAATTAAATACAAAAGGCAAAATGCCGACTTAAGTACACGAAGACTGACTCTTCTTACTGTCTATGTTTTGAACTATTCCTGTGACACTAGTTATGGATTCCGATGCTACACTCCAGGTTTACTGTATCCCTTGGACCTTCTTATTGACGATGAAACACAAAAATTGTATCGGAATTGAATACAAATAGCACAATGCCGAATTAAGTTCAAGAAGACCGACTCTTCTTACTGTCTATTTTTGAACCAGTCCTGTAACACTAGTTATAGACTCCGATGCTTCACTCCAGGTTTACTGTATCCCTTGGTCCTTCTTATTGACGATTAAACACAGAAATTGCATCGAAATTAAATAGAAATGGCACAATGCCGACTTAAGTTCAAGAAGACTGACTCTTCTTACTGACTATGTTTTGAACCATTCCTGTGACACTAGTTATAAATTCCGATGCTACACTTCAGGTTCACTGTATCCCTTGGACATTCTTATTGAGGATGAAACACAGAAATTGTATCGGAATTAAATACAAAACGCACAGTGCAGAATTAAGTACAAGGAGACTGACTCTTCTTACTGTCTATGTTTTGAACCATTCCTGTGACACTAGTTATAGATTCAGATGCTTCACCTCAGGTTTACTGTATGCCTTGGACCTTCTTATTGACGATTAAACACAGAAATTGCATCGGAATTAAATACAAAGGGCAAAATGCCGACTTAAGTACACGAAGACTGACTCTTCTTACTGTCTATGCTTTGAACCATTCCTGTGACACTAGTTATAGATTCCGATGCTACACTCCAGGTTTACTGTATCCCTTGGACCTCCTTATTGACGAAGATACACACAAATTGCATCGGAATTAAATAGAAAAGGCACTATGCCGACGTAAGTACAAGAAGACTGACTCTTCTTACTGTCTATGTTTCGAACCATTCCTGTGACACTAGTTATAGTTTCCGATGCTTCACTCCAGGTTTACTGTATCGCTTGGACCTTCTTATTGACGATGAAACACAGAAATTGCATCGAAATTAAATAGAAAAGGCACAATGCCGTCTTAACTACAAGAAGACTGACTCTTCTTACTGACTATGTTTTGAACCATTCCTGTGACACTAGTTATAGATTCCGATGCTTCCCTTCAGGATTACTGTATCCCTCTGACCTTCCTATTGACGATGAAACACAGAAATTGCATCGGAATTAAATACAGAAGGCACAATGCCGAATTAAGTTCAAGAAGACTGACCCTTCTTACTGTCTATTTTTGAACCAGTCCTTTGACACTAGTTATAGATTCCGAAGCTTCACTCCACGTTTACTGTATCCCTTGGTCCTTCTTATTGACGATGAAACACAGAAATTACATCGGAATTAAATACAAAAGGCACAGTGCAGAATTAAGTACAAGGAGACTGACTCTTCTTACTGTCTATGGTTTGAACCATTACTGTGACACTAGTTATAGTTTCCGATGCTTCATTCCAAGTTTACTGTATCCCTTGGACCTTCTTGTTGATGATGAAACACAGAAACTGCATCGGAATTAAGTACAAAAGGCACAATGACGACTTAAGGACAAGAAGACTGACTCTTCTTACTGTCTATGTTTTGAACCATTCCATTGACACTAGGTGTAGATTCCGATGCTTCACTCCAGGTTTACTGTGTCCCTTGGAACTTGTTATTGACGATGAAACACAGAAATTGCATCGGAATTAAATAGAAAAGGTACAATGGCGACTTAAGTACAAGAAGACTGAATCTTCTTACTGACTATGTTTTGAACCATTCCTGTGACACTAGTTATAGATTCCGATGCTTCACCTCAGGTTTACTGTATCCCTTGGACCTTCTTATTGACGATGAAACACAGAAATGGCATCGGAATTAAATACAAAAAGCAAAATGCCGACTTAAGTACACGAAGACTGACTCTTCTTACTGTCTATGTTTTGAACTATTCCTGTGACACTAGTTATAGATTCCGATGCTACACTCCAGGTTTTTCTGTATCCCTTGGACCTTCTTATTGACGATGAAACACAGAAATTGCATCGGAATTAAATTGAAAAGGCACAATGCCGACTTAAGTACAAGAAGACTGACTCTTCTTACTGACTATGTTTTGAACCATTCCTGTGACACTAGTCATAGATCCGATGCATCATTACAGATTTACTGTATACCTTGGACCTTCTTGTTGACGATGAAACACAGAAATTGCATCGGAATTAAATAGAAATGGCACAATGCCGACTTAAGTACAAGAAGACTGACTCTTCTTACTGACTATGTTTTGAACCATTAATGTGACACTAGTTATAAATTCCGATGCTACACTTCAGGTTGTCTGTATCCATTGGACATTCTTATTGAGGATGAAACACACAAATTGCATCGGAATTAAATAGAAAAGGCACTATGCCGACGTAAGTACAAGAAGACTGACTCTTCTTACTGTCTATGTTTCGAAACATTCCTGTGACACTTGTTATAGTTTCCGATGCTTCACTCCAGGTTTACTGTATGCCTTGGACCTTCTTATTGACGATAAAACACAGAAATTGCATCGGAATTAAATACAAAAGGCAAAATGCCGACTTAAGTATACGAAGACTGACTCTTCTTACTGTCTATGCTTTGAACCATTCCTGTGACACTAGTTATAGATTCCGATGTTAACTCCAGGTTTACTGTATCCCTTGGACCTCCTTATTGACGATGAAACACACAAATTGCATCGGAATTAAATAGAAAAGGCACTATGCCGACGTAAGTACAAGAAGACTGACTCTTCTTACTGTCTATGTTTCGAAACATTCCTGTGACACTTGTTATAGTTTCCGATGCTTCACTCCAGGTTTACTGTATCCCTTGGACCTTCTTATTGACGATGAAACACAGAAATTGCATCGAAATTAAATAGAAAAGTCACAATGCCGTCTTAACTACAAGAAGACTGACTCTTCTTACTGACTATGCTTTGAACCATTCCTGTGAAACTACTTATAGATTCCGATGCTTCACCTCAGGTTTACTGTATCCCTTGGACCTTCCTATTGACGATGAAACACAGAAATTCCATCGGAATGAAATACAAAAGGCACAATGCCGACTTAAGTACTAGAAGACCGACTCTCCTTTCTGACTATGCTTTGAACCATTCCTGTGACACTAGTTATGAATTCCGATGCTTCATTTCAGGTTTAGTGTATCCCTCTGACCTTCTTATTGACGATGAAACACAGAAATTGCACCGGAATTAAATACAAAAGGCACAATGCCGACTCAAGTACAAGAACACTGACTCTTCTTACTGTCTATGTTTTGAACCATACCATTGACACTAGTTATAGATTCCGATGCTTGACTCCAGGTTTACTGTATCCCTAGGACCTTCTTATTGACGATGAAACACACAAATTGCATCGGAATTAAATAGATAAGGCACTATGCCGACTTAAGTACAAGAAGACTAACTCTTCTTACTGTCCATGATTTGAACCATTCCTGTGACACTAGTTACAGATTCCGATGTTTGCCTCCAGGTTTACTGTATCCCTTGGACCTTTCTATTGACGATGAAACACAGAAATTGCATCGGAATTAAATACAAAATGCACAATGCCGACTTAAGTACAAGAAGACTAACTCTTCTTACTGACTATGTTTTGAACCATTCCTGTGACACTAGTTGTGGATTCCGATGCTTCACTTCAGGTTTACTGTATCCCTCTGACCTTCTTATTGACGATGAAACACAGAAATTGCATCGGAATTAAATACAGGGGGCACAATGCCGAATTAAGTTCAAGAAGACTGCCTCTTCTTACTGTCTATTTTTGAACCAGTCCTGTAACACTAGTTATAGACTCCGATGCTTCACTCCAGGTTTACTGTATCCCTTGGTCCTTCTTATTGACGATTAAACACAGAAATTGCATCGGAATTAAATAGAAATGGCACAATGCCGACTTAAGGACAAGAAGACTGACTCTTCTTACTGACTATGTTTTGAACCATTAATGTGACACTAGTTATAAATTCCGATGCTACACTTCAGGTTTTCTGTATCCCTTGGACATTCTTATTGAGGATGAAACACAGAAATTGTATCGGAATTAAATACAAAAGGCACAGTGCAGAATTAAGTACCAGGAGACTGACTCCTCTTACTGTCTATGTTTTGAACCATTCCTGTGACACTAGTTATAGATTCAGATGCTTCACCTCAGGTTTACTGTATGCCTTGGACCTTCTTATTGACTATAAAACACAGAAATTGCATCGGAATTAAATACAAAAGGCAAAATGCCGACTTAAGTACACGAAGACTGACTCTTCTTACTGTCTATGCTTTGAACCATTCCTGTGACACTAGTTATAGATTCCGATGCTAAACTCCAGGTTTACTGTATCCCTTGGACCTCCTTATTGACGATGAAACACACAAATTGCATCGGAATTAAATAGAAAAGGCACTATGCCGACGTAAGTACAAGAAGACTGACTCTTCTTACTGTCTATGTTTCGAACCATTCCTGTGACACTAGTTATAGTTTCCGATGCTTCACTCCAGGTTTACTGTATCCCTTGGACCTTCTTATTGACGATGAAACACAGAAATTGCATCGAAATTAAATAGAAAAGTCACAATGCCGTCTTAACTACAAGAAGACTGACTCTTCTTACTGACTATGTTTTGAACCATTCCTGTGACACTAGTTATAGATTCCGATGCTTCCCTTCAGGATTACTGTATCCCTCTGACCTTCTTATTGACGATGAAACACAGAAATTGCATCGGAATTAAATAGAAAAGGCACAATGCCAACTTAAGTACAAGAAGACTGACTCTTCTTACTGACTATGTTTTGAACCATTCCTGTGAAACTACTTATAGATTCCGATGCTTCACCTCAGGTTTACTGTAGCCCTTGGACCTTCCTATTGACGATGAAACACAGAAATTATATCGGAATGAAATACAAAAGGCACAATGCCGACTTAAGTACTAGAAGACCGACTCTCCTTTCTGACTATGCTTTGAACCATTCCTGTGACACTAGTTATGAATTCCGACGCTTCATTTCAGGTTTAGTGTATCCCTCTGACCTTCTTATTGACGATGAAACACTGAAATTGCACCGGAATTAAATACAAAAGGCACAATGCCGACTCAAGTACAAGAACACTGGCTCTTCTTACTGTCTATGTTTTGAACCATACCATTGACACTAGTTATAGATTCCGATGCTTGACTCCAGGTTTACTGTATCCCTAGGATCTTCTTATTGACGATGAAACACACAAATTGCATCGGAATTAAATAGATAAGGCACTATGCCGACTTAAGTACAAGAAGACTGACTCTTCTTACTGTCTATGATTTGAACCATTCCTGTGACACTAGTTACAGATTCCGATGTTTGCCTCCAGGTTTACTGTATCCCTTGGACCTTTCTATTGACGATGAAACACAGATATTGCATCGGAATTAAATACAAAATGCACAATGCCGACTTAAGTACAAGAAGACTAACTCTTCTTACTGACTATGTTTTGAACCATTCCTGTGACACTAGTTGTGGATTCCGATGCTTCACTTCAGGTTTACTGTATCCCTCTGACCTTCTTATTGACGATGAAACACAGAAATTGCATCGGAATTAAATACAGGGGGCACAATGCCGAATTAAGTTCAAGAAGACTGCCTCTTCTTACTGTCTATTTTTGAACCAGTCCTTTGACACTAGTTATAGACTCCGATGCTTCATTCCATGTTTACTGTATCCCTTGGCCCTTCTTATTGACGATGAAACACAGAAATTGCATCGGAATTAAATACAAAAGGCACAGTGCAGAATTAAGTACAAGGAGACTGATTCTTCTTACTGTCTATGTTTTGAACCATTCCTGTGACACTAGTTATAGATTACGATGCTTCACTCCAGGTTTACTGTATCCCTTGGACCTTCTTATTGATGATGAAACACAGAAATTGCATCGGAATTAAATACAAAAGGCACAATGACGACTTAAGGACAAGAAGACTGAATCTTCTTACTGACTATGTTTTGAACCATTCCTGTGACACTAGCTATAGATTCCGATGCTTCACTTCAGGTTTACTGTACCCCTCGGACCTTCTTATTGACGATGAAACACAGAAACTGCATCGGATTTAAATACAAAAGGCACAATGCCGACTTAAGTACAAGAAGACTGACTCTTCTTACTGTCTATGTTTTGAACCATTCCATTGACACTAGTTATAGATTCCGATGCTTCACTCCAGGTTTACTGTATCCCTTGGAACTTGTTATTGACGATGAAACACAGAAATTGCATCGGAATTAAATAGAAAAGGTACAACGCCGACTTAAGTACAAGAAGACTGAATCTTCTTACTGACTATGTTTTGTTATTGACGATGAAACACAGAAATTGCATCGGAATTAAATAGAAAAGGTACAATGCCGACTTAAGTACAAGAAGACTGAATCTTCTTACTGACTATGTTTTGAACCATTCCTGTGACCCTAGTTATAGATTCCGATGCTTCACCCCAGGTTTACTGTATGCCTTGGAGCTTCTTATTGACGATGAAACACACAAATTGCATCGGAATTAAATAGAAAAGTCACTATGCCGACGTAAGTACAAGAAGACTGACTCTTCTTACTGTCTATGTTTCGAACCATTCCTGTGACACTAGTTATAGTTTCCGATGCTTCACTCCAGGTTTACTGTATCCCTTGGACCTTCTTATTGACTATGAAACACAGAAATTGCATCGAAATTAAATAGAAAAGGCACAATGCCGTCTTAACTGCAAGAAGACTGACTCTTCTTACTGACTATGTTTTGAACCATTCCTGTGACACTAGTTATAGATTCCGATGCTTCCCTTCAGGATTACTGTATCCGTCTGACCTTCTTATTGACGATGAAACACAGAAATTGCATCGGAATTATATAGAAAAGGCACAATGCCAACTTAAGTACAAGAAGACTGACTCTTCTTACTGACTATGTTTTGAACCATTCCTGTGAAACTAGTTATAGATTCCGATGCTTCATCTCAGGTTTACTGTATCCCTTGGACCTTCTTATTGACGATGAAACACAGAAATTCCATCGGAATTAAATACAAAAGGCACTATGCCGACTTAAGTACAAGAAGACTGACTCTCCTTTCTGACTATGCTTTGAACCATTCCTGTGACACTAGTTATGAATTCCGATGCTTCATTTCAGGTTTAGTGTATCCCTCTGACCTTCTTATTGACGATGAAACACAGAAATTGCATCGGAATTAAATACAAAAGGCAAAATGCCGACTGAAGTACACGAAGACTGACTCTTCTTACTGTCTATGATTTGAACCATTCCTGTGACACTAGTTACAGATTCCGATGTTTCCATCCAGGTTTACTGTATCCCTTGGACCTTCCTATTGACGATGAAACACAGAAATTGCATCGGATTTAGATACAAAAGGCACAATGCCGACTTAAGTACAAGAAGACTAACTTTTCTTACTGACTATGTTTTGAACCATTCCTGTGACACTAGTTATGGATTCCGATTCTTCACTTCAGGTTTACTGTATCCCTCTTACCTTCTTATTGACGATGAAACACAGAAATTGCATCGGAATTAAATACAGAAGGCACAATGCCGAATTAAGTTCAAGAAGACTGACTCTTCTTACTGTCTATTTTTGAACCAGTCCTTTGACACTAGTTATAGACTCCGATGCTTCACTCCCGGTTTACTGTGTCCCCTGGTCCTTCTTATTGACGATGAAACACAGAAATTGCATCGGAATTAAATACAAAAGGCACAGTGCAGAATTAAGTACAAGGAGACTGACTCTTCTTACTGTCTATGTTTTGAACCATTCCTGTGACACTAGTTATAGATTCCGATGCTTCACTCCAGGTTTACTGTATCCCTTGGACCTTCTTATTGATGATAAAACACAGAAATTGCACCGGAATTAAATACAAAAGGCACAGTGACGACTTAAGAGCAAGAAGACTGACTCATCTTACTGACTATGTTTTGAACCATTCCTGTGACACTAGTTGTAAATTCCGATGCTACACTTCTGGTTTACTGTATCCCTTGGACATTCTTATTGACGATGAAACACAGGAATTGCATCGGAATTAAATACATAAGGCACAGTGCAGAATTAAGTACAAGGAGACTGACTCTTCTTACTGTCTATGTTTTGAACCATTCCTGTGACACTAGTTATAGATTCCGATGCTTCACCTCAGGTTTACTGTATGCCTTGGACCATCTTATTTACGATAAAACACAGAAATTGCATCGGAATTAAATACAAAAGGCAAAATGCCGACTCAAGTACACGAAGACTGACTCTTCTTACTGTCTATGCTTTGAACCATTCCTGTGACACTAGTTATAGATTCCGATGCTACACTCCAGGTTTACTGTATCCCTTGGACCTTCTTATTGACGATGAAACACACAAATTGCATCGGAATTAAATAGAAAAGGCACTATGCTGACGTAAGTACAAGAAGACTGACTCTTCTTACTGTCTATGTTTTGAACCATTCCTGTGACACTAGTTATAGTTTCCGATGCTTCACTCCAGGTTTACTGTATCCCTTGGACCTTCTTATTGACGATGAGACACAGACATTGCATCGAAATTAAATAGAAAAGGCACAATGCCGACTTAACTACAAGAAGACTGACTCTTCTTACTGACTATGTTTTGAACCATTCCTGTGACACTAGTTATAGATTCCGATGCTACCCTTCAGGATTACTGTATCCCTCTGACCTTCTTATTGACGATGAAACACAGAAATTGCATCGGAATTAAATAGAAAAGGCAGAATGCCAACTTAAGTACAAGAAGACTGACTCTTCTTACTGACTATGTTTTGAACCATTCCTGTGACACTAGTTATAAATTCCGATGCTACACTTCAGGTTTACTGTATCCCTTGGACATTCTTATTGAGGATGAAACACAGAAATTGTATCGGAATTAAATACAAAAGGCACAGTGCAGAATTAAGTACAAGGAGACTGACTCCTCTTACTGTCTATGTTTTGAACCATTCCTGTGACACTACTTATAGATTCAGATGCTTCACCTCAGGTTTACTGTATGCCTTGGACCTTCTTATTGACGATAAAACACAGAAATTGCATCGGATTTAAATACAAAAGGCAAAATGCCGACTTAAGTACACGAAGACTGACCCTTCTTACTGTCTATGCTTTGAACCATTCCTGTGACACTAGTTATAGATTCCGATGCTACACTCCAGGTTTGCTGTATCCCCTGGACCTCCTTATTGACGATGAAACACACAAATTGCATCGGAATTAAATACAAAAGGCACTATGCCGACGTAAGTACAAGAAGACTGACTCTTCTTACTGTCTATGTTTCGAACCATTCCTGTGACACTAGTTATAGTTTCCGATGCTTCACTCCAGGTTTATTGTATCCCTTGGACCTTCTTATTGACGATGAAACACAGAAATTGCATTGAAATTAAATAGAATTTGCACAATGCCGTCTTAACTACAAGAAGACTGACTCTTCTTACTGACTATGTTTTGAACCATTCCTGTGACACTAGTTATAGATTCCGATGCTTCCCTTCAGGATTACTGTATCCCTCTGACCTTCTTATTGACGATGAAACACAGAAATTGCATCGGAATTAAATAGAAAAGGCACAATGCCAACTTAAGTACAAGAAGACTGACTCTTCTTACTGATTATGTTTTGAACCATTCCTGTGAAACTAGTTATAGATTCCGATGCTTCACCTCAGGTTTAATGTATCCCTTGGACCTTCCTATTGATGATGAAACACAGAAATTCCATCGGAATGAAATACAAAAGGCACAATGCCGACTTAAGTACAAGAAGACTGACTCTCCTTTCTGACTATGCTTTGAACCATTCCTGTGACACTAGTTATAGATTCCGATGCTACACTCCAGGTTTACTGTATCCCTTGGACCTTCTTATTGACGATGAAACACACAAATTGCATCGGAATTAAATAGAAAAGGCACTATGCTGACGTAAGTACAAGAAGACTGACTCTTCTTACTGTCTATGTTTTGAACCATTCCTGTGACACTAGTTATAGTTTCCGATGCTTCACTCCAGGTTTACTGTATCCCTTGGACCTTCTTATTGACGATGAGACACAGAAATTGCATCGAAATTAAATAGAAAAGGCACAATGCCGACTTAACTACAAGAAGACTGACTCTTCTTACTGACTATGTTTTGAACCATTCCTGTGACACTAGTTATAGATTCCGATGCTACCCTTCAGGATTACTGTATCCCTCTGACCTTCTTATTGACGATGAAACACAGAAATTGCATCGGAATTAAATGGAAAAGGCAGAATGCCAACTTAAGTACAAGAAGACTGACTCTTCTTACTGACTATGTTTTGAACCATTCCTGTGACACTAGTTATAAATTCCGATGCTACACTTCAGGTTTACTGTATCCCTTGGACATTCTTATTGAGGATGAAACACAGAAATTGTATCGGAATTAAATACAAAAGGCACAGTGCAGAATTAAGTACAAGGAGACTGACTCCTCTTACTGTCTATGTTTTGAACCATTCCTGTGACACTACTTATAGATTCAGATGCTTCACCTCAGGTTTACTGTATGCCTTGGACCTTCTTATTGACGATAAAACACAAAAATTGCATCGGATTTAAATACAAAAGGCAAAATGCCGACTTAAGTACACGAAGACTGACCCTTCTTACTGTCTATGCTTTGAACCATTCCTGTGACACTAGTTATAGATTCCGATGCTACACTCCAGGTTTGCTGTATCCCCTGGACCTCCTTATTGACGATGAAACACACAAATTGCATCGGAATTAAATACAAAAGGCACTATGCCGACGTAAGTACAAGAAGACTGACTCTTCTTACTGTCTATGTTTCGAACCATTCCTGTGACACTAGTTATAGTTTCCGATGCTTCACTCCAGGTTTACTGTATCCCTTGGACCTTCTTATTGACGATGAAACACAGAAATTGCATTGAAATTAAATAGAATTTGCACAATGCCGTCTTAACTACAAGAAGACTGACTCTTCTTACTGACTATGTTTTGAACCATTCCTGTGACACTAGTTATAGATTCCGATGCTTCCCTTCAGGATTACTGTATCCCTCTGACCTTCTTATTGACGATGAAACACAGAAATTGCATCGGAATTAAATAGAAAAGGCACAATGCCAACTTAAGTACAAGAAGACTGACTCTTCTTACTGATTATGTTTTGAACCATTCCTGTGAAACTAGTTATAGATTCCGATGCTTCACCTCAGGTTTAATGTATCCCTTGGACCTTCCTATTGATGATGAAACACAGAAATTCCATCGGAATGAAATACAAAAGGCACAATGCCGACTTAAGTACAAGAAGACTGACTCTCCTTTCTGACTATGCTTTGAACCATTCCTGTGACACTAGTTATGAATTCCGATGCTTCTTTTCAGGTTTAGTGTATCCCTCTGACCTTTTTATTGACGATGAAACACAGATATTGCACCGGAATTAAATACAAAAGGCACAATGCCGACTTAAGTACAAGAAGACTGACTCTTCTTACTGACTATGTTTGAACGATTCCTGTGACACTAGTTACAGATCCCGATGCTTCACTTCAGGTTTACTGTATACCTTGGACCTTCTTATTGACGATGAAACACAGAAATTGCATCGGAATTAAATACAAAAGGCAAAATGCCGACTGAAGTACACGAAGACTGACTCTTCTTACTGTCTATGATTTGAACCATTCCTGTGACACTAGTTACAGATTCCGATGTTTGCCTCCAGGTTTACTGTATCCCTTGGACCTTTCTGTTGACGATGAAACACAGAAATTGCATCGGAATTAAATACAAAATGCACAATGCCGACTTAAGTACAAGAAGGCTAACTCTTCTTACTGACTATGTTTTGAACCATTCCTGTGACACTAGTTATGGATTCCGATGCTTCACTTCAGGTTTACTGTATCCCTCTGACCTTCTTATTGACGATGAAACACAGAAATTGCATCGGAATTAAATACAGAGGTCACAATGCCGAATTAAGTTCAAGAAGACTGCCTCTTCTTACTGTCTATTTTTGAACCAGTCCTTTGACACTAGTTATAGACTCCGATGCTTCACTCCAGGTTTACTGTATCCCTTGGTCCTTCTTATTGACGATGAAACACAGAAATTGCATCGGAATTAAATACAAAAGGCACAGTGCAGAATTAAGTACAAGGAGACTGACTCTTCATACTGTCTATGTTTTGAACCATTCCTGTGACACTAGTTATAGTTTCCGATGCTTCACTCCAGGTTTACTGTATCCCTTGGACCTTCTTATTGATGATGAAACACAGAAATTGCATCGGAATTAAATACAAAAGGCACAATGACGACTTAAGGACAAGAAGACTGAATCTTCTTACTGACTATGTTTTGAACCATTCCTGTGACACTAGCTATAGATTCCGATGCTTCACTTCAGGTTTACTGTACCCCTCGGACCTTCTTATTGACGATGAAACACAGAAACTGCATCGGAATTAAATACAAAAGGCACAATGCCGACTTAAGTACAAGAAGACTGACTCTTCTTACTGTCTATGTTTTGAACCATTCCATTGACACTAGTTATAGATTCAGATGCTTCACTCCAAGTTTACTGTATCCCTTGGAACTTGTTATTGACGATGAAACACAGAAATTGCATCGGAATTAAATAGAAAAGGTACAATGCCGACTTAAGTACAAGAAGACTGAATCTTCTTACTGACTATGTTTTGTTATTGACGATGAAACACAGAAATTGCATCGGAATTAAATACAGAAGGCACAATGCCGAATTAAGTTCAAGAAGACTGACCCTTCTTACTGTCTATTTTTGAACCAGTCCTTTGACACTAGTTATAGATTCCGAAGCTTCACTCCACGTTTACTGTATCCCTTGGTCCTTCTTATTGACGATGAAACACAGAAATTACATCGGAATTAAATACAAAAGGCACAGTGCAGAATTAAGTACAAGGAGACTGACTCTTCTTACTGTCTATGGTTTGAACCATTACTGTGACACTAGTTATAGTTTCCGATGCTTCATTCCAAGTTTACTGTATCCCTTGGACCTTCTTGTTGATGATGAAACACAGAAACTGCATCGGAATAAAGTACAAAAGGCACAATGACGACTTAAGGACAAGAAGACTGACTCTTCTTACTGTCTATGTTTTGAACCATTCCATTGACACTAGGTGTAGATTCCGATGCTTCACTCCAGGTTTACTGTGTCCCTTGGAACTTGTTATTGACGATGAAACACAGAAATTGCATCGGAATTAAATAGAAAAGGTACAATGCCGACTTAAGTACAAGAAGACTGAATCTTCTTACTGACTATGTTTTGAACCATTCCTGTGACACTAGTTATAGATTCCGATGCTTCACCTCAGGTTTACTGTATCCCTTGGACCTTCTTATTGACGATGAAACACAGAAATGGCATCGGAATTAAATACAAAAAGCAAAATGCCGACTTAAGTACACGAAGACTGACTCTTCTTATTGTCTATGTTTTGAACTATTCCTGTGACACTAGTTATAGATTCCGATGCTACACTCCAGGTTTTTCTGTATCCCTTGGACCTTCTTATTGACGATGAAACACAGAAATTGCATCGGAATTGAATACAAAAGGCACAATGCCGAATTAAGTTCAAGAAGACTGACTCTTCTTACTGTCTATTTTTGAACCAGTCCTGTAACACTAGTTATAGACTCCGATGCTTCACTCCTGGTTTACTGTATCCCTTGGTCCTTCTTATTGACGATTAAACACAGAAATTGCATCGGAATTAAATAGAAATGGCACAATGCCGACTTAAGTACAAGAAGACTGACTCTTCTTACTGACTATGTTTTGAACCATTAATGTGACACTAGTTATAAATTCCGATTTCTACACTTCAGGTTGTCTGTATCCCTTGGACATTCTTATTGAGGATGAAACACAGAAATTGTATCGGAATTAAATACAAAAGGCACAGTGCAGAATTAAGTACCAGGAGACTGACTCCTCTTACTGTCTATGTTTTGAACCATTCCTGTGACACTAGTTATAGATTCAGATGCTTCACCTCAGGTTTACTGTATGCCTTGGACCTTCTTATTGACGATAAAACACAGAAATTGCATCGGAATTAAATACAAAAGGCAAAATGCCGACTTAAGTATACGAAGACTGACTCTTCTTACTGTCTATGCTTTGAACCATTCCTGTGACACTAGTTATAGATTCCGATGTTAACTCCAGGTTTACTGTATCCCTTGGACCTCCTTATTGACGATGAAACACACAAATTGCATCGGAATTAAATAGAAAAGGCACTATGCCGACGTAAGTACAAGAAGACTGACTCTTCTTACTGTCTATGTTTCGAAACATTCCTGTGACACTTGTTATAGTTTCCGATGCTTCACTCCAGGTTTACTGTATCCCTTGGACCTTCTTATTGACGATGAAACACAGAAATTGCATCGAAATTAAATAGAAAAGTCACAATGCCGTCTTAACTACAAGAAGACTGACTCTTCTTACTGACTATGTTTTGAACCATTCCTGTGACACTAGTTATAGATTCCGATGCTTCCCTTCAGGATTACTGTATCCCTCTGACCTTCTTATTGACGATGAAACACAGAAATTGCATCGGAATTAAATAGAAATGGCACAATGCCGACTTAAGTACAAGAAGACTGACTCTTCTTACTGACTATGTTTTGAACCATTAATGTGACACTAGTTATAGATTCCGATGCTTCACTCCAGGTTTACTGTATCCCTTGGACCTTCTTATTGATGATAAAACACAGAAATTGCACCGGAATTAAATACAAAAGGCACAGTGACGACTTAAGAGCAAGAAGACTGACTCATCTTACTGACTATGTTTTGAACCATTCCTGTGACACTAGTTGTAAATTCCGATGCTACACTTCTGGTTTACTGTATCCCTTGGACATTCTTATTGACGATGAAACACAGGAATTGCATCGGAATTAAATACATAAGGCACAGTGCAGAATTAAGTACAAGGAGACTGACTCTTCTTACTGTCTATGTTTTGAACCATTCCTGTGACACTAGTTATAGATTCCGATGCTTCACCTCAGGTTTACTGTATGCCTTGGACCATCTTATTTACGATAAAACACAGAAATTGCATCGGAATTAAATACAAAAGGCAAAATGCCGACTCAAGTACACGAAGACTGACTCTTCTTACTGTCTATGCATTGAACCATTCCTGTGACACTAGTTATAGATTCCGATGCTACACTCCAGGTTTACTGTATCCCTTGGACCTTCTTATTGACGATGAAACACACAAATTGCATCGGAATTAAATAGAAAAGGCAGAATGCCAACTTAAGTACAAGAAGACTGACTCTTCTTACTGACTATGTTTTGAACCATTCCTGTGACACTAGTTATAAATTCCGATGCTACACTTCAGGTTTACTGTATCCCTTGGACATTCTTATTGAGGATGAAACACAGAAATTGTATCGGAATTAAATACAAAAGGCACAGTGCAGAATTAAGTACAAGGAGACTGACTCCTCTTACTGTCTATGTTTTGAACCATTCCTGTGACACTACTTATAGATTCAGATGCTTCACCTCAGGTTTACTGTATGCCTTGGACCTTCTTATTGACGATAAAACACAGAAATTGCATCGGATTTAAATACAAAAGGCAAAATGCCGACTTAAGTACACGAAGACTGACCCTTCTTACTGTCTATGCTTTGAACCATTCCTGTGACACTAGTTATAGATTCCGATGCTACACTCCAGGTTTGCTGTATCCCCTGGACCTCCTTATTGACGATGAAACACACAAATTGCATCGGAATTA
The DNA here is from genome assembly GCF_021461385.2 of Schistocerca piceifrons. Taxonomy (NCBI): domain Eukaryota; kingdom Metazoa; phylum Arthropoda; class Insecta; order Orthoptera; family Acrididae; genus Schistocerca; species Schistocerca piceifrons. Next base: position 34,558 of record NW_025727575.1, on the reverse strand, counting down.
AATACAAAAGGCACTATGCCGACGTAAGTACAAGAAGACTGACTCTTCTTACTGTCTATGTTTCGAACCATTCCTGTGACACTAGTTATAGTTTCCGATGCTTCACTCCAGGTTTACTGTATCCCTTGGACCTTCTTATTGACGATGAAACACAGAAATTGCATTGAAATTAAATAGAATTTGCACAATGCCGTCTTAACTACAAGAAGACTGACTCTTCTTACTGACTATGTTTTGAACCATTCCTGTGACACTAGTTATAGATTCCGATGCTTCCCTTCAGGATTACTGTATCCCTCTGACCTTCTTATTGACGATGAAACACAGAAATTGCATCGGAATTAAATAGAAAAGGCACAATGCCAACTTAAGTACAAGAAGACTGACTCTTCTTACTGATTATGTTTTGAACCATTCCTGTGAAACTAGTTATAGATTCCGATGCTTCACCTCAGGTTTAATGTATCCCTTGGACCTTCCTATTGATGATGAAACACAGAAATTCCATCGGAATGAAATACAAAAGGCACAATGCCGACTTAAGTACAAGAAGACTGACTCTCCTTTCTGACTATGCTTTGAACCATTCCTGTGACACTAGTTATAGATTCCGATGCTACACTCCAGGTTTACTGTATCCCTTGGACCTTCTTATTGACGATGAAACACACAAATTGCATCGGAATTAAATAGAAAAGGAACTATGCTGACGTAAGTACAAGAAGACTGACTCTTCTTACTGTCTATGTTTTGAACCATTCCTGTGACACTAGTTATAGTTTCCGATGCTTCACTCCAGGTTTACTGTATCCCTTGGACCTTCTTATTGACGATGAGACACAGAAATTGCATCGAAATTAAATAGAAAAGGCACAATGCCGACTTAACTACAAGAAGACTGACTCTTCTTACTGACTATGTTTTGAACCATTCCTGTGACACTAGTTATAGATTCCGATGCTACCCTTCAGGATTACTGTATCCCTCTGACCTTCTTATTGACGATGAAACACAGAAATTGCATCGGAATTAAATAGAAAAGGCAGAATGCCAACTTAAGTACAAGAAGACTGACTCTTCTTACTGACTATGTTTTGAACCATTCCTGTGACACTAGTTATAAATTCCGATGCTACACTTCAGGTTTACTGTATCCCTTGGACATTCTTATTGAGGATGAAACACAGAAATTGTATCGGAATTAAATACAAAAGGCACAGTGCAGAATTAAGTACAAGGAGACTGACTCCTCTTACTGTCTATGTTTTGAACCATTCCTGTGACACTACTTATAGATTCAGATGCTTCACCTCAGGTTTACTGTATGCCTTGGACCTTCTTATTGACGATAAAACACAAAAATTGCATCGGATTTAAATACAAAAGGCAAAATGCCGACTTAAGTACACGAAGACTGACCCTTCTTACTGTCTATGCTTTGAACCATTCCTGTGACACTAGTTATAGATTCCGATGCTACACTCCAGGTTTGCTGTATCCCCTGGACCTCCTTATTGACGATGAAACACACAAATTGCATCGGAATTAAATACAAAAGGCACTATGCCGACGTAAGTACAAGAAGACTGACTCTTCTTACTGTCTATGTTTCGAACCATTCCTGTGACACTAGTTATAGTTTCCGATGCTTCACTCCAGGTTTACTGTATCCCTTGGACCTTCTTATTGACGATGAAACACAGAAATTGCATTGAAATTAAATAGAATTTGCACAATGCCGTCTTAACTACAAGAAGACTGACTCTTCTTACTGACTATGTTTTGAACCATTCCTGTGACACTAGTTATAGATTCCGATGCTTCCCTTCAGGATTACTGTATCCCTCTGACCTTCTTATTGACGATGAAACACAGAAATTGCATCGGAATTAAATAGAAAAGGCACAATGCCAACTTAAGTACAAGAAGACTGACTCTTCTTACTGATTATGTTTTGAACCATTCCTGTGAAACTAGTTATAGATTCCGATGCTTCACCTCAGGTTTAATGTATCCCTTGGACCTTCCTATTGATGATGAAACACAGAAATTCCATCGGAATGAAATACAAAAGGCACAATGCCGACTTAAGTACAAGAAGACTGACTCTCCTTTCTGACTATGCTTTGAACCATTCCTGTGACACTAGTTATGAATTCCGATGCTTCTTTTCAGGTTTAGTGTATCCCTCTGACCTTTTTATTGACGATGAAACACAGATATTGCACCGGAATTAAATACAAAAGGCACAATGCCGACTTAAGTACAAGAAGACTGACTCTTCTTACTGACTATGTTTGAACGATTCCTGTGACACTAGTTACAGATCCCGATGCTTCACTTCAGGTTTACTGTATACCTTGGACCTTCTTATTGACGATGAAACACAGAAATTGCATCGGAATTAAATACAAAAGGCAAAATGCCGACTGAAGTACACGAAGACTGACTCTTCTTACTGTCTATGATTTGAACCATTCCTGTGACACTAGTTACAGATTCCGATGTTTGCCTCCAGGTTTACTGTATCCCTTGGACCTTTCTGTTGACGATGAAACACAGAAATTGCATCGGAATTAAATACAAAATGCACAATGCCGACTTAAGTACAAGAAGGCTAACTCTTCTTACTGACTATGTTTTGAACCATTCCTGTGACACTAGTTATGGATTCCGATGCTTCACTTCAGGTTTACTGTATCCCTCTGACCTTCTTATTGACGATGAAACACAGAAATTGCATCGGAATTAAATACAGAGGGCACAATGCCGAATTAAGTTCAAGAAGACTGCCTCTTCTTACTGTCTATTTTTGAACCAGTCCTTTGACACTAGTTATAGACTCCGATGCTTCACTCCAGGTTTACTGTATCCCTTGGTCCTTCTTATTGACGATGAAACACAGAAATTGCATCGGAATTAAATACAAAAGGCACAGTGCAGAATTAAGTACAAGGAGACTGACTCTTCATACTGTCTATGTTTTGAACCATTCCTGTGACACTAGTTATAGTTTCCGATGCTTCACTCCAGGTTTACTGTATCCCTTGGACCTTCTTATTGATGATGAAACACAGAAATTGCATCGGAATTAAATACAAAAGGCACAATGACGACTTAAGGACAAGAAGACTGAATCTTCTTACTGACTATGTTTTGAACCATTCCTGTGACACTAGCTATAGATTCCGATGCTTCACTTCAGGTTTACTGTACCCCTCGGACCTTCTTATTGACGATGAAACACAGAAACTGCATCGGAATTAAATACAAAAGGCACAATGCCGACTTAAATACAAGAAGACTGACTCTTCTTACTGTCTATGATTTGAACCATTCCATTGACACTAGTTATAGATTCAGATGCTTCACTCCAGGTTTACTGTATCCCTTGGAACTTGTTATTGACGATGAAACACAGAAATTGCATCGGAATTAAATAGAAAAGGTACAATGCCGACTTAAGTACAAGAAGACTGAATCTTCTTACTGACTATGTTTTGTTATTGACGATGAAACACAGAAATTGCATCGGAATTAAATACAGAAGGCACAATGCCGAATTAAGTTCAAGAAGACTGACCCTTCTTACTGTCTATTTTTGAACCAGTCCTTTGACACTAGTTATAGATTCCGAAGCTTCACTCCACGTTTACTGTATCCCTTGGTCCTTCTTATTGACGATGAAACACAGAAATTCCATCGGAATTAAATACAAAAGGCACAGTGCAGAATTAAGTACAAGGAGACTGACTCTTCTTACTGTCTATGGTTTGAACCATTACTGTGACACTAGTTATAGTTTCCGATGCTTCATTCCAAGTTTACTGTATCCCTTGGACCTTCTTGTTGATGATGAAACACAGAAACTGCATCGGAATAAAGTACAAAAGGCACAATGACGACTTAAGGACAAGAAGACTGACTCTTCTTACTGTCTATGTTTTGAACCATTCCATTGACACTAGGTGTAGATTCCGATGCTTCACTCCAGGTTTACTGTGTCCCTTGGAACTTGTTATTGACGATGAAACACAGAAATTGCATCGGAATTAAATACAAAAGGCAAAATGCCGACTTAAGTATACGAAGACTGACTCTTCTTACTGTCTATGCTTTGAACCATTCCTGTGACACTAGTTATAGATTCCGATGTTAACTCCAGGTTTACTGTATCCCTTGGACCTCCTTATTGACGATGAAACACACAAATTGCATCGGAATTAAATAGAAAAGGCACTATGCCGACGTAAGTACAAGAAGACTGACTCTTCTTACTGTCTATGTTTCGAAACATTCCTGTGACACTTGTTATAGTTTCCGATGCTTCACTCCAGGTTTACTGTATCCCTTGGACCTTCTTATTGACGATGAAACACAGAAATTGCATCGAAATTAAATAGAAAAGTCACAATGCCGTCTTAACTACAAGAAGACTGACTCTTCTTACTGACTATGTTTTGAACCATTCCTGTGACACTAGTTATAGATTCCGATGCTTCCCTTCAGGATTACTGTATCCCTCTGACCTTCTTATTGACGATGAAACACAGAAATTGCATCGGAATTAAATAGAAAAGGCACAATGCCAACTTAAGTACAAGAAGACTGACTCTTCTTACTGACTATGTTTTGAACCATTCCTGTGAAACTACTTATAGATTCCGATGCTTCACCTCAGGTTTACTGTATCCCTTGGACCTTCCTATTGACGATGAAACACAGAAATTCCATCGGAATGAAATACAAAAGGCACAATGCCGACTTAAGTACTAGAAGACCGACTCTCCTTTCTGACTGTGCTTTGAACCATTCCTGTGACACTAGTTATGAATTCCGATGCTTCATTTCAGGTTTAGTGTATCCCTCTGACCTTCTTATTGACGATGAAACACAGAAATTGCACCGGAATTAAATACAAAAGGCACAATGCCGACTCAAGTACAAGAACACTGACTCTTCTTACTGTCTATGTTTTGAACCATACCATTGACACTAGTTATAGATTCCGATGCTTGACTCCAGGTTTACTGTATCCCTAGGACCTTCTTATAGACGATGAAACACACAAATTGCATCGGAATTAAATAGATAAGGCACTATGCCGACTTAAGTACAAGAAGACTGACTCTTCTTACTGTCCATGATTTGAACCATTCCTGTGACACTAGTTACAGATTCCGATGTTTGCCTCCAGGTTTACTGTATCCCTTGGACCTTTCTATTGACGATGAAACACAGAAATTGCATCGGAATTAAATACAAAATGCACAATGCCGACTTAAGTACAAGAAGACTAACTCTTCTTACTGACTATGTTTTGAACCATTCCTGTGACACTAGTTGTGGATTCCGATGCTTCACTTCAGGTTTACTGTATCCCTCTGACCTTCTTATTGACGATGAAACACAGAAATTGCATCGGAATTAAATACAGGGGGCACAATGCCGAATTAAGTTCAAGAAGACTGCCTCTTCTTACTGTCTATTTTTGAACCAGTCCTGTAACACTAGTTATAGACTCCGATGCTTCACTCCTGGTTTACTGTATCCCTTGGTCCTTCTTATTGACGATTAAACACAGAAATTGCATCGGAATTAAATAGAAATGGCACAATGCCGACTTAAGTACAAGAAGACTGACTCTTCTTACTGACTATGTTTTGAACCATTAATGTGACACTAGTTATAAATTCCGATGCTACACTTCAGGTTGTCTGTATCCCTTGGACATTCTTATTGAGGATGAAACACAGAAATTGTATCGGAATTAAATACAATAGGCACAGTGCAGAATTAAGTACCAGGAGACTGACTCCTCTTACTGTCTATGTTTTGAACCATTCCTGTGACACTAGTTATAGATTCAGATGCTTCACCTCAGGTTTACTGTATGCCTTGGACCTTCTTATTGACGATAAAACACAGAAATTGCATCGGAATTAAATACAAAAGGCAAAATGCCGACTTAAGTATACGAAGACTGACTCTTCTTACTGTCTATGCTTTGAACCATTCCTGTGACACTAGTTATAGATTCCGATGTTAACTCCAGGTTTACTGTATCCCTTGGACCTCCTTATTGACGATGAAACACACAAATTGCATCGGAATTAAATAGAAAAGGCACTATGCCGACGTAAGTACAAGAAGACTGACTCTTCTTACTGTCTATGTTTCGAAACATTCCTGTGACACTTGTTATAGTTTCCGATGCTTCACTCCAGGTTTACTGTATCCCTTGGACCTTCTTATTGACGATGAAACACAGAAATTGCATCGAAATTAAATAGAAAAGTCACAATGCCGTCTTAACTACAAGAAGACTGACTCTTCTTACTGACTATGTTTTGAACCATTCCTGTGACACTAGTTATAGATTCCGATGCTTCCCTTCAGGATTACTGTATCCCTCTGACCTTCTTATTGACGATGAAACACAGAAATTGCATCGGAATTAAATAGAAAAGGCACAATGCCAACTTAAGTACAAGAAGACTGACTCTTCTTACTGACTATGTTTTGAACCATTCCTGTGAAACTACTTATAGATTCCGATGCTTCACCTCAGGTTTACTGTATCCCTTGGACCTTCCTATTGACGATGAAACACAGAAATTCCATCGGAATGAAATACAAAAGGCACAATGCCGACTTAAGTACTAGAAGACCGACTCTCCTTTCTGACTGTGCTTTGAACCATTCCTGTGACACTAGTTATGAATTCCGATGCTTCATTTCAGGTTTAGTGTATCCCTCTGACCTTCTTATTGACGATGAAACACAGAAATTGCACCGGAATTAAATACAAAAGGCACAATGCCGACTCAAGTACAAGAACACTGACTCTTCTTACTGTCTATGTTTTGAACCATACCATTGACACTAGTTATAGATTCCGATGCTTGACTCCAGGTTTACTGTATCCCTAGGACCTTCTTATAGACGATGAAACACACAAATTGCATCGGAATTAAATAGATAAGGCACTATGCCGACTTAAGTACAAGAAGACTGACTCTTCTTACTGTCCATGATTTGAACCATTCCTGTGACACTAGTTACAGATTCCGATGTTTGCCTCCAGGTTTACTGTATCCCTTGGACCTTTCTATTGACGATGAAACACAGAAATTGCATCGGAATTAAATACAAAATGCACAATGCCGACTTAAGTACAAGAAGACTAACTCTTCTTACTGACTATGTTTTGAACCATTCCTGTGACACTAGTTGTGGATTCCGATGCTTCACTTCAGGTTTACTGTATCCCTCTGACCTTCTTATTGACGATGAAACACAGAAATTGCATCGGAATTAAATACAGGGGGCACAATGCCGAATTAAGTTCAAGAAGACTGCCTCTTCTTACTGTCTATTTTTGAACCAGTCCTGTAACACTAGTTATAGACTCCGATGCTTCACTCCAGGTTTACTGTATCCCTTGGTCCTTCTTATTGACGATTAAACACAGAAATTGCATCGGAATTAAATAGAAATGGCACAATGCCGACTTAAGTACAAGAAGACTGACTCTTCTTACTGACTATGTTTTGAACCATTAATGTGACACTAGTTATAAATTCCGATGCTACACTTCAGGTTTTCTGTATCCCTTGGACATTCTTATTGAGGATGAAACACAGAAATTGTATCGGAATTAAATACAAAAGGCACAGTGCAGAATTAAGTACCAGGAGACTGACTCCTCTTACTGTCTATGTTTTGAACCATTCCTGTGACACTAGTTATAGATTCAGATGCTTCACCTCAGGTTTACTGTATGCCTTGGACCTTCTTATTGACGATAAAACACAGAAATTGCATCGGAATTAAATACAAAAGGCAAAATGCCGACTTAAGTACACGAAGACTGACTCTTCTTACTGTCTATGCTTTGAACCATTCCTGTGACACTAGTTATAGATTCCGATGCTAAACTCCAGGTTTACTGTATCCCTTGGACCTCCTTATTGACGATGAAACACACAAATTGCATCGGAATTAAATAGAAAAGGCACTATGCCGACGTAAGTACAAGAAGACTGACTCTTCTTACTGTCTATGTTTCGAACCATTCCTGTGACACTAGTTATAGTTTCCGATGCTTCACTCCAGGTTTACTGTATCCCTTGGACCTTCTTATTGACGATGAAACACAGAAATTGCATCGAAATTAAATAGAAAAGTCACAATGCCGTCTTAACTACAAGAAGACTGACTCTTCTTACTGACTATGTTTTGAACCATTCCTGTGACACTAGTTATAGATTCCGATGCTTCCCTTCAGGATTACTGTATCCCTCTGACCTTCTCATTGACGATGAAACACAGAAATTGCATCGGAATTAAATAGAAAAGGCACAATGCCAACTTAAGTACAAGAAGACTGACTCTTCTTACTGACTATGTTTTGAACCATTCCTGTGAAACTACTTATAGATTCCGATGCTTCACCTCAGGTTTACTGTATCCCTTGGACCTTCCTATTGACGATGAAACACAGAAATTATATCGGAATGAAATACAAAAGGCACAATGCGGACTTAAGTACTAGAAGACCGACTCTCCTTTCTGACTATGCTTTGAACCATTCCTGTGACACTAGTTATGAATTCCGATGCTTCATATCAGGTTTAGTGTATCCCTCTGACCTTCTTATTGACGATGAAACACTGAAATTGCACCGGAATTAAATACAAAAGGCACAATGCCGACTCAAGTACAAGAACACTGGCTCTTCTTACTGTCTATGTTTTGAACCATACCATTGACACTAGTTATAGATTCCGATGCTTGACTCCAGGTTTACTGTATCCCTAGGATCTTCTTATTGACGATGAAACACACAAATTGCATCGGAATTAAATAGATAAGGCACTATGCCGACTTAAGTACAAGAAGACTGACTCTTCTTACTGTCTATGATTTGAACCAGTCCTGTGACACTAGTTACAGATTCCGATGTTTGCCTCCAGGTTTACTGTATCCCTTGGACCTTTCTATTGACGATGAAACACAGAAATTGCATCGGAATTAAATACAAAATGCACAATGCCGACTTAAGTACAAGAAGACTAACTCTTCTTACTGACTATGTTTTGAACCATTCCTGTGACACTAGTTGTGGATTCCGATGCTTCACTTCAGGTTTACTGTATCCCTCTGACCTTCTTATTGACCATGAAACACAGAAATTGCATCGGAATTAAATACAGGGGGCACAATGCCGAATTAAGTTCAAGAAGACAGCCTCTTCTTACTGTCTATTTTTGAACCAGTCCTTTGACACTAGTTATAGACTCCGATGCTTCACTCCAGGTTTACTGTATCCCTTGGCCCTTCTTATTGACGATGAAACACAGAAATTGCATCGGAATTAAATACAAAAGGCACAGTGCAGAATTAAGTACAAGGAGACTGATTCTTCTTACTGTCTATGTTTTGAACCATTCCTGTGACACTAGTTATAGATTACGATGCTTCACTCCAGGTTTACTGTATCCCTTGGACCTTCTTATTGATGATGAAACACAGAAATTGCATCGGAATTAAATACAAAAGGCACAATGACGACTTAAGGACAAGAAGACTGAATCTTCTTACTGACTATGTTTTGAACCATTCCTGTGACACTAGCTATAGATTCCGATGCTTCACTTCAGGTTTACTGTACCCCTCGGACCTTCTTATTGACGATGAAACACAGAAACTGCATCGGAATTAAATACAAAAGGCACAATGCCGACTTAAGTACAAGAAGACTGACTCTTCTTACTGTCTATGTTTTGAACCATTCCATTGACACTAGTTATAGATTCCGATGCTTCACTCCAGGTTTACTGTATCCCTTGGAACTTGTTATTGACGATGAAACACAGAAATTGCATCGGAATTAAATAGAAAAGGTACAACGCCGACTTAAGTACAAGAAGACTGAATCTTCTTACTGACTATGTTTTGTTATTGACGATGAAACACAGAAATTGCATCGGAATTAAATAGAAAAGGTACAATGCCGACTTAAGTACAAGAAGACTGAATCTTCTTACTGACTATGTTTTGAACCATTCCTGTGACCCTAGTTATAGATTCCGATGCTTCACCCCAGGTTTACTGTATGCCTTGGAGCTTCTTATTGACGATGAAACACACAAATTGCATCGGAATTAAATAGAAAAGGCACTATGCCGACGTAAGTACAAGAAGACTGACTCTTCTTACTGTCTATGTTTCGAACCATTCCTGTGACACTAGTTATAGTTTCCGATGCTTCACTCCAGGTTTACTGTATCCCTTGGACCTTCTTATTGACTATGAAACACAGAAATTGCATCGAAATTAAATAGAAAAGGCACAATGCCGTCTTAACTGCAAGAAGACTGACTCTTCTTACTGACTATGTTTTGAACCATTCCTGTGACACTAGTTATAGATTCCGATGCTTCCCTTCAGGATTACTGTATCCGTCTGACCTTCTTATTGACGATGAAACACAGAAATTGCATCGGAATTAAATAGAAAAGGCACAATGCCAACTTAAGTACAAGAAGACTGACTCTTCTTACTGACTATGTTTTGAACCATTCCTGTGAAACTAGTTATAGATTCCGATGCTTCATCTCAGGTTTACTGTATCCCTTGGACCTTCTTATTGACGATGAAACACAGAAATTCCATCGGAATTAAATACAAAAGGCACTATGCCGACTTAAGTACAAGAAGACTGACTCTCCTTTCTGACTATGTTTTGAACCATTCCTGTGACACTAGTTATGAATTCCGATGCTTCATTTCAGGTTTAGTGCATCCCTCTGACCTTCTTATTGACGATGAAACACAGAAATTGCATCGGAATTAAATACAAAAAGCAAAATGCCGACTGAAGTACACGAAGACTGACTCTTCTTACTGTCTATGATTTGAACCATTCCTGTGACACTAGTTACAGATTCCGATGTTTCCATCCAGGTTTACTGTATCCCTTGGACCTTCCTATTGACGATGAAACACAGAGATTGCATCGGATTTAGATACAAAAGGCACAATGCCGACTTAAGTACAAGAAGACTAACTTTTCTTACTGACTATGTTTTGAACCATTCCAGTGACACTAGTTATGGATTCCGATTCTTCACTTCAGGTTTACTGTATCCCTCTTACCTTCTTATTGACGATGAAACACAGAAATTGCATCGGAATTAAATACAGAAGGCACAATGCCGAATTAAGTTCAAGAAGACTGACTCTTCTTACTGTCTATTTTTGAACCAGTCCTTTGACACTAGTTATAGACTCCGATGCTTCACTCCCGGTTTACTGTGTCCCCTGGTCCTTCTTATTGACGATGAAACACAGAAATTGCATCGGAATTAAATACAAAAGGCACAGTGCAGAATTAAGTACAAGGAGACTGACTCTTCTTACTGTCTATGTTTTGAACCATTCCTGTGACACTAGTTATAGATTCCGATGCTTCACTCCAGGTTTACTGTATCCCTTGGACCTTCTTATTGATGATGAAACATAGAAATTGCACCGGAATTAAATACAAAAGGCACAATGACGACTTAAGTGCAAGAACACTGACTCATCTTACTGACTATGTTTTGAACCATTCCTGTGACACTAGTTGTAAATTCCGATGCTACACTTCTGGTTTACTGTATCCCTTGGACATTCTTATTGACGATGAAACACAGGAATTGCATCGGAATTAAATACATAAGGCACAGTGCAGAATTAAGTACAAGGAGACTGACTCTTCTTACTGTCTATGTTTTGAACCATTCCTGTGACACTAGTTATAGATTCCGATGCTTCACCTCAGGTTTACTGTATGCCTTGGACCATCTTATTTACGATAAAACACAGAAATTGCATCGGAATTAAATACAAAAGGCAAAATGCCGACTCAAGTACACGAAGACTGACTCTTCTTACTGTCTATGCTTTGAACCATTCCTGTGACACTAGTTATAGATTCCGATGCTACACTCCAGGTTTACTGTATCCCTTGGACCTTCTTATTGACGATGAAACACACAAATTGCATCGGAATTAAATAGAAAAGGCACTATGCTGACGTAAGTACAAGAAGACTGACTCTTCTTACTGTCTATGTTTTGAACCATTCCTGTGACACTAGTTATAGTTTCCGATGCTTCACTCCAGGTTTACTGTATCCCTTGGACCTTCTTATTGACGATGAGACACAGAAATTGCATCGAAATTAAATAGAAAAGGCACAATGCCGACTTAACTACAAGAAGACTGACTCTTCTTACTGACTATGTTTTGAACCATTCCTGTGACACTAGTTATAGATTCCGATGCTACCCTTCAGGATTACTGTATCCCTCTGACCTTCTTATTGACGATGAAACACAGAAATTGCATCGGAATTAAATAGAAAAGGCAGAATGCCAACTTAAGTACAAGAAGACTGACTCTTCTTACTGACTATGTTTTGAACCATTCCTGTGACACTAGTTATAAATTCCGATGCTACACTTCAGGTTTACTGTATCCCTTGGACATTCTTATTGAGGATGAAACACAGAAATTGTATCGGAATTAAATACAAAAGGCACAGTGCAGAATTAAGTACAAGGAGACTGACTCCTCTTACTGTCTATGTTTTGAACCATTCCTGTGACACTAGTTATAGATTCAGATGCTTCACCTCAGGTTTACTGTATGCCTTGGACCTTCTTATTGACGATAAAACACAGAAATTGCATCGGATTTAAATACAAAAGGCAAAATGCCGACTTAAGTACACGAAGACTGACCCTTCTTACTGTCTATGCTTTGAACCATTCCTGTGACACTAGTTATAGATTCCGATGCTACACTCCAGGTTTGCTGTATCCCCTGGACCTCCTTATTGACGATGAAACACACAAATTGCATCGGAATTAAATACAAAAGGCACTATGCCAACGTAAGTACAAGAAGACTGACTCTTCTTACTGTCTATGTTTCGAACCATTCCTGTGACACTAGTTATAGTTTCCGATGCTTCACTCCAGGTTTACTGTATCCCTTGGACCTTCTTATTGACGATGAAACACAGAAATTGCATTGAAATTAAATAGAATTTGCACAATGCCGTCTTAACTACAAGAAGACTGACTCTTCTTACTGACTATGTTTTGAACCATTCCTGTGACACTAGTTATAGATTCCGATGCTTCCCTTCAGGATTACTGTATCCCTCTGACCTTCCTATTGACGATGAAACACAGAAATTGCATCGGAATTAAATAGAAAAGGCACAATGCCAACTTAAGTACAAGAAGACTGACTCTTCTTACTGACTATGTTTTGAACCATTCCTGTGAAACTAGTTATAGATTCCGATGCTTCACCTCAGGTTTAATGTATCCCTTGGACCTTCCTATTGATGATGAAACACAGAAATTCCATCGGAATGAAATACAAAAGGCACAATGCCGACTTAAGTACAAGAAGACTGACTCTCCTTTCTGACTATGCTTTGAACCATTCCTGTGACACTAGTTATGAATTCCGATGTTTCTTTTCAGGTTTAGTGTATCCCTCTGACCTTTTTATTGACGATGAAACACAGAAATTGCACCGGAATTAAATACAAAAGGCACAATGCCGACTTAAGTACAAGAAGACTGACTCTTCTTACTGACTATGTTTGAACGATTCCTGTGACACTAGTTACAGATCCCGATGCTTCACTTCAGGTTTACTGTATACCTTGGACCTTCTTATTGACGATGAAACACAGAAATTGCATCGGAATTAAATACAAAAGGCAAAATGCCGACTGAAGTACACGAAGACTGACTCTTCTTACTGTCTATGATTTGAACCATTCCTGTGACACTAGTTACAGATTCCGATGTTTGCCTCCAGGTTTACTGTATCCCTTGGACCTTTCTATTGACGATGAAACACAGAAATTGCATCGGAATTAAATACAAAATGCACAATGCCGACTTAAGTACAAGAAGGCTAACTCTTCTTACTGACTATGTTTTGAACCATTCCTGTGACACTAGTTATGGATTCCGATGCTTCACTTCAGGTTTACTGTATCCCTCTGACCTTCTTATTGACGATGAAACACAGAAACTGCATCGGAATTAAATACAAAAGGCACAATGCCGACTTAAGTACAAGAAGACTGACTCTTCTTACTGTCTATGTTTTGAACCATTCCATTGACACTAGTTATAGATTCAGATGCTTCACTCCAGGTTTACTGTATCCCTTGGAACTTGTTATTGACGATGAAACACAGAAATTGCATCGGAATTAAATAGAAAAGGTACAATGCCGACTTAAGTACAAGAAGACTGAATCTTCTTACTGACTATGTTTTGTTATTGACGATGAAACACAGAAATTGCATCGGAATTAAATAGAAAAGGTACAATGCCGACATAAGTACAAGAAGACTGAATCTTCTTACTGACTATGTTTTGAACCATTCCTGTGACACTAGTTATAGATTCCGATGCTTCACTCCAGGTTTACTGTATGCCTTGGACCTTCTTATTGACGATAAAACACAGAAATTGCATCGGAATTAAATACAAAAGGAAAAATGCCAACTTAAGTACACGAAGACTGACTCTTCTTACTGTCTATGCTTTGAACCATTCCTGTGACACTAGTTATAGATTCCGATGCTACACTCCAGGTTTACTGTATCCCTTGGAGCTTCTTATTGACGATGAAACACACAAATTGCATCGGAATTAAATAGAAAAGGCACTATGCCGACGTAAGTACAAGAAGACTGACTCTTCTTACTGTCTATGTTTCGAACCATTCCTGTGACACTAGTTATAGTTTCCGATGCTTCACTCCAGGTTTACTGTATCCCTTGGACCTTCGTATTGACGACGAAACACAGAAATTGCATCGAAATTAAATAGAAAAGGCACAATGCCGTCTTAACTGCAAGAAGACTGACTCTTCTTACTGACTATGTTTTGAACCATTCCTGTGACAGTAGTTATAGATTCCGATGCTTCCCTTCAGGATTACTGTATCCGTCTGACCTCCTTATTGACGATGAAACACAGAAATTGCATCGGAATTAAATAGAAAAGGCACAATGCCAACTTAAGTACAGGAAGACTGACTCTTCTTACTCACTATGTTTTGAACCATTCCTGTGAAACTAGTTATAGATTCCGATGCTTCACCTCAGGTTTACTGTATCCCTTGGTCCTTCTTATTCACGATGAAACACAGAAATTCCATCGGAATTAAATACAAAAGGCACAATGCCGACTTAAGTACAAGAAGACTGACTCTCCTTTCTGACTATGCTTTGAACCGATCCTGTGACACTAGTTATGAATTCCGATGCTTCATTTCAGGTTTAGTGTATCCCTCTGACCTTCTTATTGACGA
Organism: Schistocerca piceifrons; assembly: GCF_021461385.2. Classification (NCBI taxonomy): domain Eukaryota; kingdom Metazoa; phylum Arthropoda; class Insecta; order Orthoptera; family Acrididae; genus Schistocerca; species Schistocerca piceifrons. Next base: position 19,153 of record NW_025727575.1, on the reverse strand, counting down.
TGAAACACAGAAATTGAATCGGAATTAAATGCAAAAGGCACAATGCCGACATAAGTACAAGAACACTGACTCTTCTTACTGTCTATGTTTTGAACCATACCATTGACACTAGTTATAGATTCCGATGCTTGACTCCAGGTTTACTGTATCCCTTGGACCTTCTTATTGACGATGAAACACACAAATTGCATCGGAATTAAATAGATAAGGCACTATGCCGACTTAAGTACAAGAAGACTGACTCTTCTTACTGACTATGTTTTGAACGATTCCTGTGACACCAGTTACAGATCCCGATGCTCACTTCAGGTTTACTGTATCCCTTGGACCTTCTTATTGACGATGAAACACAGAAATTGCATCGGAATTAAATACAAAAGGCAAAATGCCGACTGAAGTACACGAAGACTGACTCTTCTTACTGTCTATGATTTGAACCATTCCTGTGACACTAGTTACAGATTCCGATGTTTCCATCCAGGTTTACTGTATCCCTTGGACCTTCCTATTGACGAAGAAACACAGAAATTGCATCGGATTTAGATACAAAAGGCACAATGCCGACTTAAGTACAAGAAGACTAACTCTTCTTACTGACTATGTTTTGAACCATTCCTGTGACACTAGTTATGGATTCCGATTCTTCACTTCAGGTTTACTGTATCCCTCTTACCTTCTTATTGACGATGAAACACAGAAATTGCATCGGAATTAAATGCGGAAGGCACAATGCCGAATTAAGTTCAAGAAGACTGACTCTTCTTACTGTCTATTTTTGAACCAGTCCTTTGACACTAGTTATAGACTCCGATGCTTCACTCCCGGTTTACTGTATCCATTGGTCCTTCTTATTGACGATGAAACACAGAAATTGCATCGGAATTAAATACAAAAGGCACAGTGCAGAATTAAGTACAAGGAGACTGACTCTTCTTACTGTCTATGTTTTGAACCATTCCTGTGACACTAGTTATAGATTCCGATGCTTCACTCCAGGTTTACTGTATCCCTTGGACCTTCTTATTGATGATGAAACACAGAAATTGCACCGGAATTAAATACAAAAGGCACAATGACGACTTAAGGTCAAGAAGACTGACTCTTCTTACTGACTATGTTTTGAACCATTCCTGTGGCACTAGCTATAGATTCCGATGCTTCACGTCAGGTTTACTGTACCCCTCTGACCTTCTTATTGACGATGAAACACAGAAACTGCATCGGAATTAAATACAAAAGGCACAATGCCGACTTAAGTACAAGAAGACTGACTCTTGTTACTGTCTGTGTTTTGAACCGTTCCATTGACACTAGTTATAGATTCCGATGCTTCACTCCTGGTTTACTGTATCCCTTGGAACTCTTTATTGACGATTGAACACAGAAATTGCATCGGAATTAAATAGAAAAGGTACAATGCCGACTTAAGTACAACAAGACTGAATCTTCTTACTGACTATGTTTTGAACCATTCCTGTGACACTAGTTATAGATTCCGATGCTTCACCTCAGGTTTACTGTATGCCTTGGACCATCTTATTTACGATAAAACACAGAAATTGCATCGGAATTAAATACAAAAGGCAAAATGCCGACTCAAGTACACGAAGACTGACTCTTCTTACTGTCTATGCTTTGAACCATTCCTGTGACACTAGTTATAGATTCCGATGCTACACTCCAGGTTTACTGTATCCCTTGGACCTTCTTATTGACGATGAAACACACAAATTGCATCGGAATTAAATAGAAAAGGCACTATGCTGACGTATGTACAAGAAGACTGACTCTTCTTACTGTCTATGTTTTGAACCATTCCTGTGACACTAGTTATAGTTTCCGATGCTTCACTCCAGGTTTACTGTATCCCTTGGACCTTCTTATTGACGATGAGACCCAGAAATTGCATCGAAATTAAATAGAAAAGGCACAATGCCGTCTTAACTACAAGAAGACTGACTCTTCTTACTGACTATGTTTTGAACCATTCCTGTGACACTAGTTATAGATTCCGATGCTACCCTTCAGGATTACTGTATCCCTCTGACCTTCTTATTGACGATGAAACACAGAAATTGCATCGGAATTAAATAGAAAAGGCAGAATGCCAACTTAAGTACAAGAAGACTGACTCTTCTTACTGACTATGTTTTGAACCATTCCTGTGACACTAGTTATAAATTCCGATGCTACACTTCAGGTTTACTGTATCCCTTGGACATTCTTATTGAGGATGAAACACAGAAATTGTATCGGAATTAAATACAAAAGGCACAGTGCAGAATTAAGTACAAGGAGACTGACTCCTCTTACTGTCTATGTTTTGAACCATTCCTGTGACACTAGTTATAGATTCAGATGCTTCACCTCAGGTTTACTGTATGCCTTGGACCTTCTTATTGACGATAAAACACAGAAATTGCATCGGATTTAAATACAAAAGGCAAAATGCCGACTTAAGTACACGAAGACTGACTCTTCTTACCGTCTATGCTTTGAACCATTCCTGTGACACTAGGTATAGATTCCGATGCTACACTCCAGGTTTGCTGTATCCCTTGGACCTCCTTATTGACGATGAAACACACAAATTGCATCGGAATTAAATACAAAAGGCACTATGCCGACGTAAGTACAAGAAGACTGACTCTTCTTACTGTCTATGTTTCGAACCATTCCTGTGACACTAGTTATAGTTTCCGATGCTTCACTCCAGGTTTACTGTATCCCTTGGACCTTCTTATTGACGATGAAACACAGAAATTGCATTGAAATTAAATAGAAGTTGCACCATGCCGTCTTAACTACAAGAAGACTGACTCTTCTTACTGACTATGTTTTGAACCATTCCTGTGACACTAGTTATAGATTCCGATGCTTCCCTTCAGGATTACTGTATCCCTCTGACCTTCTTATTGACGATGAAACACAGAAATTGCATCGGAATTAAATAGAAAAGGCAGAATGCCAACTTAAGTACAAGAAGACTGACTCTTCTTACTGACTATGTTTTGAACCATTCCTGTGAAACTAGTTATAGATTCCGATGCTTCACCTCAGGTTTACTGTATCCCTTGGACCTTCCTATTGATGATGAAACACAGAAATTCCATCGGAATGAAATACAAAAGGCACAATGCCGACTTAAGTACAAGAAGACTGACTCTCCTTTCTGACTATGCTTTTGAACCATTCCTGTGACACTAGTTATGAATTCCGATGCTTCTTTTCAGGTTTAGTGTATCCCTCTGACCTTTTTATTGACGATGAAACACAGAAATTGCGCCGGAATCAAATACAAAAGGCACAATGCCGACTTAAGTACAAGAAGACTGACTCTTCTTACTGACTATGTTTGAACGATTCCTGTGACACTAGTTACAGATCCCGATGCTTCACTTCAGGTTTACTGTATACCTTGGACCTTCTTATTGACGATGAAACACAGAAATTGCATCGGAATTAAATACAAAAGGCAAAATGCCGACAGAAGTACACGAAGACTGACTCTTCTTACTGTCTATGATTTGAACCATTCCTGTGACACTAGTTACAGATTCCGATGTTTGCCTCCAGGTTTACTGTATCCCTTGGACCTTTCTATTGACGATGAAACACAGAAATTGCATCGGAATTAAATACAAAATGCACAATGCCGACTTAAGTACAAGAAGGCTAACTCTTCTTACTGACTATGTTTTGAACCATTCCTGTGACACTAGTTATGGATTCCGATGCTTCACTTCAGGTTTACTGTATCCCTCTGACCTTCTTATTGACGATGAAACACAGAAATTGCATCGGAATTAAATACAGAGGGCACAATGCCGAATTAAGTTCAAGAAGACTGCCTCTTCTTACTGTCTATTTTTGAACCAGTCCTTTGACACTAGTTATAGACTCCGATGCTTCACTCCAGGTTTTACTGTATCCCTTGGTCCTTCTTATTGACGATGAAACACAGAAATTGCATCGGAATTAAATACAAAAGGCACAGTGCAGAATTAAGTACAAGGAGACTGACTCTTCTTACTGTCTATGTTTTGAACCATTCCTGTGACACTAGTTATAGATTCCGATGCTTCACTCCAGGTTTACTGTATCCCTTGGACCTTCTTATTGATGATGAAACACAGAAATTGCATCGGAATTAAATACAAAAGGCACAATGCCGACTTAAGTACAAGAAGACTGACTCTTCTTACTGTCTATGTTTTGAACCATTCCATTGACACTAGTTATAGATTCAGATGCTTCACTCCAGGTTTACTGTATCCCTTGGAACTTGTTATTGACGATGAAACACAGAAATTGCATCGGAATTAAATAGAAAAGGTACAATGCCGACGTAAGTACAAGAAGACTGAATCTTCTTACTGACTATGTTTTGTTATTGACGATGAAACACAGAAATTGCATCGGAATTAAATAGAAAAGGTACAATGCCGACATAAGTACAAGAAGACTGAATCTTCTTACTGACTATGTTTTGAACCATTCCTGTGACACTAGTTATAGATTCCGATGCTTCACTCCAGGTTTACTGTATGCCTTGGACCTTCTTATTGACGATAAAACACAGAAATTGCATCGGAATTAAATACAAAAGGCAAAATGCCAACTTAAGTACACGAAGACTGACTCTTCTTACTGTCTATGCTTTGAACCATTCCTGTGACACTAGTTATTGATTCCGATGCTACACTCCAGGTTTACTGTATCCCTTGGAGCTTCTTATTGACGATGAAACACACAAATTGCATCGGAATTAAATAGAAAAGGCACTAAGCCGACGTAAGTACAAGAAGACTGACTCTTCTTACTGTCTATGTTTCGAACCATTCCTGTGACACTAGTTATAGTTTCCGATGCTTCACTCCAGGTTTACTGTATCCCTTGGACCTTCGTATTGACGATGAAACACAGAAATTGCATCGAAATTAAATAGAAAAGGCACAATGCCGTCTTAACTGCAAGAAGACTGACTCTTCTTACTGACTATGTTTTGAACCATTCCTGTGACAGTAGTTATAGATTCCGATGCTTCCCTTCAGGATTACTGTATCCGTCTGACCTTCTTATTGACGATGAAACACAGAAATTGCATCGGAATTAAATAGAAAAGGCACAATGCCAACTTAAGTACAGGAAGACTGACTCTTCTTACTCACTATGTTTTGAACCATTCCTGTGAAACTAGTTATAGATTCCGATGCTTCACCTCAGGTTTACTGTATCCCTTGGTCCTTCTTATTCACGATGAAACACAGAAATTCCATCGGAATTAAATACAAAAGGCACAATGCTGACTTAAGTACAAGAAGACTGACTCTCCTTTCTGACTATGCTTTGAACCGATCCTGTGACACTAGTTATGAATTCCGATGCTTCATTTCAGGTTTAGTGTATCCCTCTGACCTTCTTATTGACGATGAAACACAGAAATTGCATCGGAATTAAATGCAAAAGGCACAATGCCGACTTAAGTACAAGAACACTGACTCTTCTTACTGTCTATGTTTTGAACCATACCATTGACACTAGTTATAGATTCCGATGCTTGACTCCAGGTTTACTGTATCCCTTGGACCTTCTTATTGACGATGAAACACACAAATTGCATCGGAATTAAATAGATAAGGCACTATGCCGACTTAAGTACAAGAAGACTGACTCTTCTTACTGACTATGTTTTGAACGATTCCTGTGACACCAGTTACAGATCCCGATGCTTCACTTCAGGTTTACTGTATCCCTTGGACCTTCTTATTGACGATGAAACACAGAAATTGCATCGGAATTAAATACAAAAGGCAAAATGCCGACTGAAGTACACGAAGACTGACTCTTCTTACTGTCTATGATTTGAACCATTCCTGTGACACTAGTTACAGATTCCGATGTTTCCATCCAGGTTTACTGTATCCCTTGGACCTTCCTATTGACGAAGAAACACAGAAATTGCATCGGATTTAGATACAAAAGGCACAATGCCGACTTAAGTACAAGAAGACTAACTCTTCTTACTGACTATGTTTTGAACCATTCCTGTGACACTAGTTATGGATTCCGATTCTTCACTTCAGGTTTACTGTATCCCTCTTACCTTCTTATTGACGATGAAACACAGAAATTGCAGCGGAATTAAATGCGGAAGGCACAATGCCGAATTAAGTTCAAGAAGACTGACTCTTCTTACTGTCTATTTTTGAACCAGTCCTTTGACACTAGTTATAGACTCCGATGCTTCACTCCCGGTTTACTGTATCCATTGGTCCTTCTTATTGACGATGAAACACAGAAATTGCATCGGAATTAAATACAAAAGGCACAGTGCAGAATTAAGTACAAGGAGACTGACTCTTCTTACTGTCTATGTTTTGAACCATTCCTGTGACACTAGTTATAGATTCCGATGCTTCACTCCAGGTTTACTGTATCCCTTGGACCTTCTTATTGATGATGAAACACAGAAATTGCACCGGAATTAAATACAAAAGGCACAATGACGACTTAAGGTCAAGAAGACTGACTCTTCTTACTGACTATGTTATGAACCATTCCTGTGACACTAGCTATAGATTCCGATGCTTCACGTCAGGTTTACTGTACCCCTCTGACCTTCTTATTGACGATGAAACAAAGAAACTGCATCGGAATTAAATACAAAAGGCACAATGCCGACTTAAGTACAAGAAGACTGACTCTTGTTACTGTCTGTGTTTTGAACCGTTCCATTGACACTAGTTATAGATTCCGATGCTTCACTCCTGGTTTACTGTATCCCTTGGAACTTGTTATTGACGATTGAACACAGAAATTGCATCGGAATTAAATAGAAAAGGTACAATGCCGACTTAAGTACAACAAGACTGAATCTTCTTACTGACTATGTTTTGAACCATTCCTGTGACACTAGTTATAGATTCCGATGCTTCACCTCAGGTTTACTGTATCCCTTGGACCTTCTTATTGACGATGAAACACAGAAATTGCATCGGAATTAAATACAAAAGGCAAAATGCCGACATAAGTACACGAAGACTGACTCTTCTTACTGTCTATGTTTTGAACTATTCCTGTGACACTAGTTATAGATTCCGATGCTACACTCCAGGTTTACTGTATCCCTTGGACCTTCTTATTGACGATGAAACCCACAAATTGCATCGGAATTAAATAGAAAAGGCACTATGCCGACGTAAGTACAAGAAGACTGACTCTTCTTACTGTCTATGTTTTGAACCATTCCTGTGACTCTAGTTATAGTTTCCGATGCTTCACTCCAGGTTTACTGTATCCCTTGGACCTTCTTATTGACGATGAGACACAGAAATTGCATCGAAATTAAATAGAAAAGGCACAATGCCGTCTTAACTACAAGAAGAGTGACCCTTCTTACTGACTATGTTTTGAACCATTCCTGTGACACTAGTTATAGATTCCGATGCTACTCTTCAGGATTACTGTATCCCTCTGACCTTCTTATTGACGATGAAACACAGAAATTGCATCGGAATTATATAGAAAAGGCACAATGCCAACTTAAGTACAAGAAGACTGACTCTTCTTACTGACTATGTTTTGAACCATTCCTGTGAAACTAGTTATAGATTCCGATGCTTCACCTCAGGTTTACTGTATCCCTTGGACCTTCCTATTGACGATGAAACACAGAAATTGCATCGGAATTAAATACAAAAGGCACAATGCCGAATTAAGTACAGGAAGACTGACTCTCCTTTCTGACTATGCTTTGAACCATTCCTGTGACACTAGTTATGAATTCCGATGCTTCACTTCAGGTTTAGTGTATCCCTCTAACCTTCTTATTGACGATGAAACACAGAAATTGCATCGGAATTAAATACAAAGGGCACAATGCCGACTTAAGTACAAGAAGACTATTTCCTCTTACAGACTATGTTTGAAGTATTCCTGTGACACTAGTTATGGATTCCGATGCTTCACTTCAGGTTTACTGTATCCCTCTGACCTCCTTATTGACGATGAAACACAGAAATTGCATCGGAATTAAATACAGAAGGCACAATGCCGAATTAAGTTCAAGAAGACTGACTCTTCTTACTGTCTATTTTTGAACCAGTCCTTTGACACTAGTTATAGACTCCGATGCTTCACTCCAGGTTTACTGTATCCCTTGGTCCTTCTTCTTGACGAAGAAACACAGAAATTGCATAGGAATTAAATACAAAAGGCACAGTGCAGAATTAAGTACAAGGAGACTGACTCTTCTTACTGTCTATCTTTTGAACCATTCCTGTGACAGTAGTTATAGATTCCAAAGCTTCACTCCAGGTTTACTGTATCCCTTGGACCTTCTTATTGATGATGAAACACAGAAATAGCATCGGAATTAAATACAAAAGGCACAATGACGACTTAAGTACAAGAAGACTGACTCTTCTTACTGACTATGTTTTGAACCATTCCTGTGACACTAGCTATAGATTCCGATGCTTCACTTCAGGTTTACTGTATCCCTTGGACCTTCTTATTGACGATGAAACACAGAAATTCCATCGGAATTAAATACAAAAGGCACAATGCCGACTTAAGTACAAGAACACTGACTCTTCTTACTGTCTATGTTTTGAACCATACCATTGACACTAGTTATAGATTCCGATGCTTGACTCCAGGTTTACTGTATCCCTTGGACCTTCTTATTGACGATGAAACACAGAAATTGCATCGGAATTAAATACAAAAGGCAAAATGCCGACTGAAGTACACGAAGACTGACTCTTCTTACTGTCTATGATTTGAACCATTCCTGTGACACTAGTTACAGATTCCGATGTTTCCATCCAGGTTTACTGTATCCCTTGGACCTTCCTATTGACGAAGAAACACAGAAATTGCATCGGATTTAGATACAAAAGGCACAATGCCGACTTAAGTACAAGAAGACTAACTCTTCTTACTGACTATGTTTTGAACCATTCCTGTGACACTAGTTATGGATTCCGATTCTTCACTTCAGGTTTACTGTATCCCTCTTACCTTCTTATTGACGATGAAACACAGAAATTGCATCGGAATTAAATGCGGAAGGCACAATGCCGAATTAAGTTCAAGAAGACTGACTCTTCTTACTGTCTATTTTTGAACCAGTCCTTTGACACTAGTTATAGACTCCGATGCTTCACTCCCGGTTTACTGTATCCATTGGTCCTTCTTATTGACGATGAAACACAGAAATTGCATCGGAATTAAATACAAAAGGCACAGTGCAGAATTAAGTACAAGGAGACTGACTCTTCTTACTGTCTATGTTTTGAACCATTCCTGTGACACTAGTTATAGATTCCGATGCTTCACTCCAGGTTTACTGTATCCCTTGGACCTTCTTATTGATGATGAAACACAGAAATTGCACCGGAATTAAATACAAAAGGCACAATGACGACTTAAGGTCAAGAAGACTGACTCTTCTTACTGACTATGTTTTGAACCATTCCTGTGACACTAGCTATAGATTCCGATGCTTCACGTCAGGTTTACTGTACCCCTCTGACCTTCTTATTGACGATGAAACACAGAAACTGCATCGGAATTAAATACAAAAGGCACAATGCCGACTTAAGTACAAGAAGACTGACTCTTGTTACTGTCTGTGTTTTGAACCGTTCCATTGACACTAGTTATAGATTCCGATGCTTCACTCCTGGTTTACTGTATCCCTTGGAACTTGTTATTGACGATTGAACACAGAAATTGCATCGGAATTAAATAGAAAAGGTACAATGCCGACTTAAGTACAACAAGACTGAATCTTCTTACTGACTATGTTTTGAACCATTCCTGTGACACTAGTTATAGATTCCGATGCTTCACCTCAGGTTTACTGTATCCCTTGGACCTTCTTATTGACGATGAAACACAGAAATTGCATCGGAATTAAATAGAAACGGCAAAATGCCGACTTAAGTACACGAAGACTGACTCTTCTTACTGTCTATGCTTGAACTATTCCTGTGACACTAGTTATAGATTCCGATGCTACACTCCAGGTTTACTGTATCCCTCGGACCTTCATATTGACGATGAAACACACAAATTGCATCGGAATTAAATAGAAAAGGCACTATGCCGACGTAAGTACAAGAAGACTGACTCTTCTTACTGTCTATGTTTTGAACCATTCCTGTGACACTAGTTATAGTTTCCGATGCTTCACTCCAGGTTTACTGTATCCCTTGGACCTTCTTATTGTCGATGAGACACAGAAATTGCATCGAAATTAAATTGAAAAGGCACAATGCCGTCTTAACTACAAGAAGACTGACTCTTCTTACTGACTATGTTTTGAACCATTCCTGTGACACTAGTTATAGATTCCGATGCTACCCTTCAGGATTACTGTATCCCTCTGACCTTCTTATTGACGATGAAACACAGAAATTGCATCGGAATTATATAGAAAAGGCACAATGCCAACTTAAGTACAAGATGACTGACTCTTCTTACTGACTATGTTTTGAACCATTCCTGTGAAACTAGTTATAGATTCCGATGCTTCACCTCAGGTTTACTGTATCCCTTGGACCTTCCTATTGACGATGAAACACAGAAATTGCATCGGAATTAAATACAAAAGGCACAATGCCGACTTTAGTACAGGAAGACTGACTCTCCTTTCTGACTATGCTTTGAACCATTCCTGTGACACTAGTTATGAATTCCGATGCTTCACTTCAGGTTTAGTGTATCCCTCTGACCTTCTTATTGACGATGAAACACAGAAATTGCATCGGAATTAAATACAAAAGGCACAATGCCGACTTAAGTACAAGAAGACTAACTCCTCTTACTGACTATGTTTTGAACCATTCCTGTGACACTAGTTATGGATTCCGATTCTTCACTTCAGGTTTACTGTATCCCTCTTACCTTCTTATTGACGATGAAACACAGAAATTGCATCGGAATTATATAGAAAAGGCACAATGCCAACTTAAGTATAAGAAGACTGACTCTTCTTACTGACTATGTTTTGAACCATTCCTGTGAAACTAGTTATAGATTCCGATGCTACACCTAAGGTTTACTGTATCCCTTGGACCTTCCTATTGACGATGAAACACAGAAATTGCATCGGAATTAAGTACAAAAGGCACAATGACGACTTAAGGACAAGAAGACTGACTCTTCTTACTGACTATGTTTTGAACGATTCCTGTGACACTAGTTACAGATCCCGATGCTTCACTCCAGGTTTACTGTATCCCTTGGACCTTCTTATTGACGATGAAACACAGAAATTGCATCGGAATTAAATACAAAAGGCACAGTGCAGAATTAAGTACAAGAAGACTGACTCTTCTTACTGTCTGTGTTTTGAAATATTCCATTGACACTAGTTATAGATTCCGATGCTTCACTCCAGGTTTACTGTACCCCTTGGACCTTGTTATTGACGATGAAACACAGAAATTGCATCGGAATTAAATAGAAAAGGTACAATGCCGACTTAAGTACAAGAAGACTGACTCTTCTTACTGACAATGTTTTGAACCATTCCTGTGACACTACTTATAGATTCCGATGCTTCACCTCAGGTTTACTGTATGCCTTGGACCTTCTTATTGACGATAAAACACAGAAATTGCATCGGAATTAAATAGAAATGGCACAATGCCGACTTCAGTACAAGAAGACTGACTCTTCTTACTTACTATGTTTTGAACCATTCCTGTGACACTAGCTATAGATTCCAATGCTACACTCCAGGTTTACTGTATCCCTTGGACCTTCTTATTGACGATGAAACACAGACATTGCATCGTAATTAAATCCAAAAGGCACAATGCCGACTTAAGTACAAGAAGACTGACTCTTCTTACCGTCCATGTTTTGAACCATACCATTGACACTAGTTATAGATTCCGATGCTTCACTCGAGGTTTTCTGTATCCCTTGGACCTTCTTATTGACGATGAAACACAGAAATTGCATCGGAATTAAATACAAAAGGCACAATGCCGACTTAAGTACAAGAAGACTGACTCTTCTTACTGACTATGTTTTGAACCATTCCTGTGACACTAGTTATGGATTCCGATGCTTCACTTCAGGTTTACTGTATCCCTCTCACCTTCTTAATGACGATGAAACACAGACATTGCATCGTAATTAAATCCAAAAGGCACAATGCCGACTTAAGTACAAGAAGACTGACTCTTCTTACCGTCCATGTTTTGAACCATACCATTGACACTAGTTATAGATTCTGATGCTTCACTCCAGGTTTACTGTATCCCTTGGACCTTCTTATTGACGATGAAACACACAAATTGCATCGGAATTAAATAGAGAAGGCACTATGCCGACTTAAGTACAAGAAGACTGACTCTTCGTACTGACTATGATTTGAACGATTCCTGTGACACTAGTTATATATCCCGATGCTTCACTTCAGGTTCACTGTATCCCTTGGACGTTCTTATTGACTATGAAACACAAAAATTGCATCGGAATTAAATACAAAAGGCAAAATGCCGACTGAATTGCACGAAGACTGACTCTTCTTACAGTCTATGATTTGAACCATTCCTGTGATACTAGTTACAGATTCCGATGCTTCACTCCAGGTTTTCTGTATCCCTTGGACCTTCTTATTGTCGATGAAACACACAAATTGCATCGGAATTAAATACAAAAGGCACAATGCCGACTTAAGTACAAGAAGACTGACTCTTCTTACTGACTATGTTTTGAACCATTCCTGTGACACTAGTTATGTATACCGATGCTTCACTTCAGGTTTACTGTATCCCTCTGACCTTCTTATTGGCGATGAAACACAGAAATTGCATCGGAATTGTATACAAATGGCACAATGCCGAATTAAGTTCAAGAAGACTGACTCTTCTTACTGTCTAATTTTGAACCAGTCCTGTGACACTAGTTATAGACTCCGATGCTTCACTCCAGGTTTACTGTATCCCTTGGTCCTTCTTATTGACGATTAAACACAGAAATTGCATCGGAATTAAATAGAAAAGGCACAATGCCGACTTAAGTACAAGAAGACTGAATCTTCTTACTGACTATGTTTTGAACCATTCCTGTGACACTAGTTATAGATTGCGATGCTTCACCTCAGGTTTACTGTATCCCTTGGACCTTCTTATTGATGATGAAACACAGAAATTGCATCGGAATTAAATACAAAAGGCAAAATGCCGACTTAAGTACACGAAGACTGACTCTTCTTACTGTCTATGTTTTGAACTATTCCTGTGACACTAGTTATAGATTCCGATGCTACACTCCAGGTTTACTGTATCCCTTGGACCTTCTTATTGACGATGAAACACAGAAATTGCATCGGAATTGAATACAAAAGGCACAATGACGACTTAAGGACAAGAAGACTGACTCTTCTTACTGACTATGTTTTGAACGATTCCTGTGACACTAGTTACAGATGCCGATGCTTCACTCCAGGTTTACTGTATCCCTTGGACCTTCTTATTGACGATGAAACACAGAAATTGCATCGGAATTAAATACAAAAGGCACAATGCCGACTTAAGTACAAGAAGACTGACTCTTCTTACTGACTATGATTTGAACCATTCCTGCGACACTAGTTATGGATTCCGATGCTTCACTTCAGGTTTATTGTATCCCTCTGACCTTCTTATTGACGATGAAACACAGAAATTGCATCGGAATTGAATACAAAAGGCACAATGCCGACTTAAGTTCTAATGACTGACTCTTCTTACTGTCTATGAAAAATTCCTGTGACACTAGTTATAGACTCCGATGCTTCACTCCAGGTTTACCGTATCCCTTGGTCCTTCTTATTGACGATTAAACACAGAAATTGCATCGGAATTAAATAGAAAAGGCACAATGCCGACTTAGGTACAAGAAGACTGACTCTTCTTACTGACTATGTTTTGAACCACTCCTGTGACACTAGTTATAAATTCCGATGCTACACTTCAGGTTTACTGTATCCCTTGGACATTCTTATTGACGATGAAACACAGAAATTGCATCGGAATTAAATACAAAAGGCACAGTGCAGAATTAAGTACAAGGAGACTGACTCTTCTTACTGTCTGTGTTTTGAAATATTCCATTGACACTAGTTATAGATTCCGATGCTTCACTCCAGGTTTACTGTACCCCTTGGACCTTGTTATTGACGATGAAAGACAGAAATTGCATCGGAATTAAATAGAAAAGGTACAATGCCGACTTAAGTACAAGAAGACTGACTCTTCTTACTGACAATGTTTTGAACCATTCCTGTGACACTACTTATAGATTCCGATGCTTCACCTTAGGTTTACTGTATGCCTTGGACCTTCTTATTGACGATAAAACACAGAAATTGCATCGGAATTAAATAGAAATGGCACAATGCCGACTTCAGTACAAGAAGACTGACTCTTCTTACTGACTATGTTTTGAACCATTCCTGTGACACTAGCTATAGATTCCAATGCTACACTCCAGGTTTACTGTATCCCTTGGACCTTCTTATTGACGATGAAACACAGACATTGCATCGTAATTAAATCCAAAAGGCACAATGCCGACTTAAGTACAAGAGACTGACTCTTCTTACCGTCCATGTTTTGAACCATACCATTGACACTAGTTATAGATTCCGATGCTTCACTCGAGGTTTTCTGTATCCCTTGGACTTTCTTATTGACGATGAAACACAGAAATTGCATCGGAATTAAATACAAAAGGCACAATGCCGACTTAAGTACAAGAAGACTGACTCTTCTTACTGACTATGTTTTGAACCATTCCTGTGACACTAGTTATGGATTCCGATGCTTCACTTCAGGTTTACTGTATCCCTCTCACCTTCTTAATGACGATGAAACACAGACATTGCATCGTAATTAAATCCAAAAGGCACAATGCCGACTTAAGTACAAGAAGACTGACTCTTCTTACCGTCCATGTTTTGAACCATACCATTGACACTAGTTATAGATTCCGATGCTTCACTCCAGGTTTACTGTATCCCTTGGACCTTCTTATTGACGATGAAACACACAAATTGCATCGGAATTAAATAGAGAAGGCACCATGCCGACTTAAGTACAAGAAGACTGACTCTTCGTACTGACTATGATTTGAACGATTCCTGTGACACTAGTTATATATCCCGATGCTTCACTTCAGGTTCACTGTATCCCTTGGACGTTCTTATTGACTATGAAACACAAAAATTGCATCGGAATTAAATACAAAAGGCAAAATGCCGACTGAATTGCACGAAGACTGACTCTTCTTACAGTCTATGATTTGAACCATTCCTGTGATACTAGTTACAGATTCCGATGCTTCACTCCAGGTTTTCTGTATCCCTTGGACCTTCTTATTGACGATGAAACACAGAAATTGCATCGGAATTAAATACAAAAGGCACAATGCCGACTTAAGTACAAGAAGACTGACTCTTCTTACTGACTATATTTTGAACCATTCCTGTGACACTAGTTATGGATACCGATGCTTCACTTCAGGTTTACTGTATCCCTCTGACCTTCTTATTGGCGATGAAACACAGAAATTGCATCGGAATTGTATACAAATGGCACAATGCCGAATTAAGTTCAAGAAGACTGACTCTTCTTACTGTCTAATTTTGAACCAGTCCTGTGACACTAGTTATAGACTCCGATGCTTCACTCCAGGTTTACTGTATCCCTTGGTCCTTCTTATTGACGATTAAACACAGAAATTGCATCGGAATTAAATAGAAAAGGCACAATGCCGACTTAAGTACAAGAAGACTGACTCTTCTTACTGACTATGTTATGAACCATTCGTGTGACACTAGTTATAAATTCCGATGCTACACTTCAGGTTCACTGTATCCCTTGGACATTCTTATTGACGATGAAACACAGAAATTGCATCGGAATTAAATACAAAAGGCACAGTGCAGAATTAAGTACAAGGAGACTGACTCTTCTTACTGTCTATGTTTTGAAATATTCCATTGACACTAGTTATAGATTCCGATGCTTCACTCCAAGTTCACTGTATCCCTTGGACCTTCTTATTGATGATGAAACACAGAAATTGCATCGGAATTAAATACAAAAGGTACAATGCCGACTTAAGTACAAGAAGACTGAATCTTCTTACTGACTATGTTTTGAACCATTCCTGTGACACTAGTTATAGATTCCGATGCTTCACCTCAGGTTTACTGTATCCCTTGGACCTTCTTATTGACGATGAAACACAGAAATTGCATCGGAATTAAATACAAAAGGCAAAAAGCTGACTTAAGTACACGAAGGCTGACTCTTCTTACTGTCTATGTTTTGAACTATTCCTGTGACACTAGTTATAGATTCCGATGCTACGCTCCAGGTTTACTGTATCCCTTGGACCTTCTTATTGACGATGAAACACAGAAATTGCATCGGAATTGAATACGAAAGTCACAATGCCGAATTAAGTTCAAGAAGACTGACTCTTCTTACTGTCTATTTTTGAACCAGTCCTGTGACACTAGTTATAGACTCCGATGCTTCACTCCAGGTTTACAGTATCCCTTGGTCCTTCTTATTGACGATTAAACACAGAAATTGCATCGGAATTAAATAGAAATGGCACAATGCCGACTTCAGTACAAGATGACTGACTCTTCTTACTGACTATGTTTTGAACCATTCCTGTGACACTAGCTATAGATTCCGATGCTACACTCCAGGTTTACTGTATCCCTTGGACCTTCTTATTGACGATGAAACACAGACATTGCATCGTAATTAAATCCAAAAGGCACAATGCCGACTTAAGTACAAGAAGACTGACTCTTCTTACTGACTATGTTTTGAACCATTCCTGTGACACTAGTTATGGATTCCGATGCTTCACTTCAGGTTTACTGTATCCCTTGGTCCTTCTTATTGACGATTAAACACAGAAATTGCATCGGAATTAAATCGAAAAGGCACAATGCAGACTTAAGTACAAGAAGACTGACTCTTCTTACTGACTATGTTATGAACCATTCGTGTGACACTAGTTATAAATTCCGATGCTACACTTCAGGTTCACTGTATCCCTTGGACATTCTTATTGACGATGAAACACAGAAATTGCATCGGAATTAAATACAAAAGCACAGTGCAGAATTAAGTACAAGGAGACTGACTCTTCTTACTGTCTATGTTTTGAAATATTCCATTGACACTAGTTATAGATTCCGATGCTTCACTCCAAGTTTACTGTATCCCTTGGACCTTCTTATTGACGATGAGACAAAGAAATTGCATCGAAATTAAATAGAAAAGGCACAATGCCGTCTTAACTACAAGAAGACTGACTCTTCTTACTGACTATGTTTTGAACCATTCCTGTGACACTAGTTATAGATTCCGATGCTACCCTTGAGGATTACTGTATCCCTCTGACCTTCTTATTGACGATGAAACACAGAAATTGCATCGGAATTAAATAGAAAAGGCAGAATGCAAACTTAAGTACAAGAAGACTGACTCTTCTTACAGACTAAGTTTTGAACCATTCCTGTGACACTAGTTATAGATTCCGATGCTACCCTTCAGGATTACTGTATCCCTCTGACCTTCTTATTGACGATGAAACACAGAAATTGCATCGGAATTAAATAGAAAAGCCAGAATGCCAACTTAAGTACAAGAAGACTGACTCTTCTTACTGACTATGTTTTGAACCATTCCTGTGACACTAGTTATAGATTCAGATGCTTCACCTCAGGTTTACTGTATGCCTTGGACCTTCTCATTGACGATAAAACACAGAAATTGCATCGGATTTAAATACAAAAGGCAAAATGCCGACATAAGTACACGAAGACTGACTCTTCTTACTGTCTATGCTTTGAACCATTCCTGTGACACTAGTTATAGATTCCGATGCTACACTCCAGGTTTACTGTATCCCTTGGACCTCCTTATTGACGATGAAACACACAAATTGCATCGGTATTAAATAGAAAAGGCACTATGCCGACGTAAGTACAAGAAGACTGACACTTCTTACTGTCTATGTTTCGAACCATTCCTGTGACAATAGTTATTGTTTCCGATGCTTCACTCCAGGTTTACTGTATCCCTTGGACCTTCTTATTGACGATGAAACACAGAAATTGCATCGAAATTAAATAGAAATTGCACAATGCCGTCTTAACTACAAGAAGACTGACTCTTCTTACTGACTATGTTTTGAACCATTCCTGTGACACTAGTTATAGATTCCGATGCTTCCCTTCAGGATTACTGTATCCCTCTGACCTTCTTATTGACGATGAAACACAGAAATTGCATCGGAATTAAATAGATAAGGCACTATGCCGACTTAAGTACAAGAAGACTGACTCTTCTTACTGACTATGTTTTGAACCATTCCTGTGAAACTAGTTATAGATTACGATGCTTCACCTCAGGTTTACTGTATCCCTTGGACCTTCCTATTGACGATGAAACACAGAAATTGCATCGGAATTAAATACAAAAGGCAAAATGCCGACTGAAGTACACGAAGACTGACTCTTCTTACTGTCTATTTTTGAACCAGTCCTGTGACACTAGTTATAGACTCCGATGCTTCACTCCAGGTTTACTGTATCCCTTGGTCCTTCTTATTGACGATTAAACACAGAAATTGCATCGGAATTAAATAGTAATGGCACAATGCCGACTTCAGTACAAGAAGACTGACTCTTTTTACTGACTATGTTTTGAACCATTCCTGTGACACTAGCTATAGATTCCGATGCTACACTCCAGGTTTACTGTATCCCTTGGACCTTCTTATTGACGATGAAACACAGACATTGCATCGTAATTAAATCCAAAAGGCACAATGCCGACTTAAGTACAAGAAGACTGACTCTTCTTACCGTCCATGTTTTGAACCATACCATTGACACTAGTTATAGTTTCCGATGCTTCACTCCAGGTTTACTGCATCCCTTGGACCTTCTTATTGACGATGAAACACACAAATTGCATCGGAATTAAATAGAAAAGGCACTATGCCGACTTAAGTACAAGAACACTGACTCTTCGTACTGACTATGATTTGAACGATTCCTGTGACACTAGTTATTTATCCCGATGCTTCACTTCAGGTTCACTGTATC